>NW_027597045.1:0-109863 GCF_964194155.1 Cetorhinus maximus
CTCTTAGGAGAGACAAACACACAGAAAGCAAGCATGTCACCAACCTGGCTCTGTTTTTGTTCCTCTACGACGACAAATTTCGTGAATGTTTTCGTGAATGATAGGAAAACCCCCTTGGATGCTTTGGTACTTGGATGGATTTGATTGAATATAATCGACAATTAACTCTGTAGACACAGAGTTACAAACAGGAGTAATGAGCAGCGGGGAAACCCCAATGGATTTGAACTCCATCTCCGTAACCACTCGGCCACGACAACTGACCCTATGGACAGGTTAATGTTGCTGGTATATAAGATGGCTGCAGCAGAGAAGGCCGGCTTTCGGCCCATCTGTTCCGTGCTGGCTGTCTGGAAGAACAACTCAACTACTTCCACTGCCCTACTTTCTCACACAAGCAACTGATATTTTTATTGCCTCTCCTCCTTCTCCCAGTTAAAATTAAACCAAATACACGCCCGCATTCACTTTGAGCTGGCACTTTGTCGTCAGAAGAGAGCATTCAAAGTGACCCAAAGGTGAACCACCTGTAGCTTTGGCAGCGGTTCCACAAATAATGCAACCTGAATCCAGCGCCTGAGGCCGTTCGGCCAGGCTAGCTCTCTCAACCTGCTGTTTTTCGTCGCCTTGATGGTGTTTCCACTGAACACTAAACATTAAAAACATCGAAAAAGGAACAGGAATTAGCCATAAGCCCCCTCGAGCCTCCGCTACCACGTAATAAGTTCATGTCAGATCCCCAAACTCAGCACTAATTTCCCATCTGATCCCGATAGCCCTTCATTCACTTCAAGTCCAAACATTTATCCATCTCAGCCTTCAATATACTCATCGACTGAGGATCCACAGAGTTCCAGGCTACAGAATTCCAAAGATTCACTCTTTGAGTGAAGAAATGTCTCCTCACCCCAGTCCTAAATGGGTAACACATTATCCGGAGAATGTGAGCCCAGTTCTAGACCCTCCAGCCAGAGGAAAACAGCCTCTCAGCATGTTCACTGTCACTCAGGAATCAATCCAGTGAATCTTGGTTGCACACAGACAGCAAGTGAATGGAGGGAACAAAGAGCATAAAAGTGAACAGAGATAGAGACACAGGCAGAGAGACTGAGAGAGTGAAAGAGAGCGAGGCAGATATACAGGGACAAAAAGCGGCAGACAGAGGGAGAGAGAGTGGTAGACACTGAAAGGGACAGATATACTTCACCATTCCACGTGATCGTTAACTTAGATTGACAGACAGAAAGAGAGAAATAAAGACTTACATTTAAACGGAGCCTTTCACCAACTCAGGACAACGGGAGGCCCTTTAGAGCCAATGAAATCTATTTTGAAATGTAGTCACTGTTGTAATCTAAAAGCAGAGAGAGTTTGATAAAAATGCTGATTCAGTAGATGAGAAAATTCGATCTGAAGAAATCCATCACAATGTAGAATCTTTCTTTCTATCTCCCTAAGCATTTCATGGTTTGTTTGATGCCGATTCAGCAGATGTAAATCTGCAGCTGAGTGAGTAAATTTCAACTCGAATCTCTGGTGAAACAGGGACAAAGCATCCCATTTCTATCAGGTCATCTCTCAGCCTTCTCTTTTCTAGAGAAAAGAGCTTCAGGCTGTTCAGCCTTTCCTGGTGATAAGAACCTATCCGTTCCTGCAACATTTGTGAATCAACTTTTATTTTCCTGTTCCTCCCACATCCGACAGCAGTAGAAACAGTTCCTAATGTCCGAGTGATTTCAGTTTGGACTATTTGTATTTAAAAGTTCATTCTCTCGATGTGTCCATTGCCTTAGCCACTCAACCACCAGGACTCGGTGTCTGTCTGTTTAAATGTTGCTCTGTGACAATTTTGATCATCCTCCACTTTGTACCAAACCGACCCTCAGAAGCTGAAAAGTCTTCATTCAAAAAAAAGAAAGAAAACTCCTCTTGTATATTTTAAAACTGCTCTTTTTATTCTCTGTACCACCTTAATATGAAGCCACACAACTAACGTGAATAATGTTTGGATGGTGAAATGGGGAACTGAACCGCATTGACACACACACAGGCATATACACCGAGAGTGACAGAGGGCAAGGGGTTGTCTCTAAGGCGAGGCAAACACCCAGAAAGCAAGCATGACACCAACCTGGCTCTGTTTTTGTTCCATTTCTAACTGTAACTTTTGTGAACGCTTGCAGACGAATGGAAATTAGAGAACGCTTGGGGTTTTGGATCTTTTTTTATTCAACTTAATCGACATTTAATTGTGCAGGCACACAGTAAAATTCAGGAATGATAAGAAGAGTATTTGTCAGGATTCCAGCCCACCTGTGGAGACCCTAATAGATTCAAAACATGTTGCCTTAACGACTCAGTCGCGAATCCAAGCCCCAGATTTGCATGTATGTAGTTTGTATAAAATCATAGACGGCTGCATCAGACGGTCATTCAGCATATCGTTCACATACCGACTCTCAGGAAGAGCAACTCACCGACTGCAATTCCACACCCCGCCTTTTTCCTACAGGAACTCATATTTATATTGTCTCTCCTCATTCCCCCGATCAAAGTAAAACACCACACACTCCGCTGGGTTTAATGTGAGTTGGTATCTGTTGGTTCAACTGCATATTCTGAAAGGAAGATAACTTGAACGTTTGGCGACGGTGGGATTCGAACCTACGTTTCTGTAGAAACGGCAGCCTTAATCCAGCAGTTTAGACCGCACAGCTACGCTATCATGTCACAAAGGGCTCGTTATAATTTCCTTCACTGGTATTGCCAACGAAAAGAACAGAAGCAAAGGAGTAGGGGGAGGTCATTGGGAAACTCGAACCAGCTCCGCCAGTTAATCAGATCATCCTGCACTTTGTAACGTACAGAAATCATCTCCACTGCTAACTTCTTTTTTCAATGTTTCATTATTTCGATGTTTCAAATGATGTTTTTTATTTTCCTTTGTGACGCTGCGTGTTTACTCAATGAAATGTTGGTAATAGATAATGAGATTGCATATGTTGAGTCAGAAAAATGAGGCGATGTTTGGTCAGGGTCAATATTTTTTGATAATTCGATTTGACATCAACGATTTTAAAAAAATTGAAAACTGTCAAAGGTTTCAGAATCCAACTCTTCATGTCATTGGGTCAGGAAAACTTTGTTAACTTTCATACATTGTGCATGGACAGAGCAGAAGGCCCTGCACCTCTTTCAATATTGTTTTTTTTTAATGCAGAGTTATCAAAAGGAAATTGGACAATGACTTGAAAGGGAGAAAAAGATCAGGGTTATGGAAAGAGACAAATCAATTGAGATTAACAAGAAAGCTTGTTGAACAAAACTGACATAGATTGATTGTCCAAAAGACCTCTTACTGCGCTGTGCCATTTGATGATGACATTGTTGATCAGTCTGTCTCCAGCATTCCTAATGAGAACAGCCAAATTCCATTTCTTCAAAACAAAGATCCAATGTGCTGCTGCATGACGTCACCGCTTAACATTTTAGTGAAGCCCATTGAGCCTTTGTGCTGTTTCCTGTTTCTGTGGTGCAGTGATTTTCATGCTTGCCTAGCACATGAAACGTTCTCCGGTTTAAAACTGGGCAGAGCCATAATCAGAATTTGTGGGTTCACGTTGAAGCCACGTGACCTGGTCAGTGTTTATCCCTCAACCAAGAACACATGGTCCGCTCATTGTGACGTGCCTGGTTTTGACTGTTTCCTGAGCGGTGATTGGCTGCCGTGTTCCCTACATTACAACAATGACTGCACTTCAATTAAAGCAAAACTGCGGAAATCTGGAAAGGAAAACAGAAAATACAGGAAAAACTCAGCAGGCCTGACAGCATCTTTTGAGAGACAAACCTACTGAGTTTTTCCAACATTGTCTGTTTTTATTTCAAAAAGTACTTACTTGGCGGGAAAGTGGTTTGAGACATCCACTGGTCTGGAATAGCGCTATTAAAATGCAAGTCTGTCCTTCTTTAATTATCTTAACTCCTAGTCCTCTGGTTACTGACCCCCGTCAGTGGAAACAGTCCCTCCCTATCTGCTCCATCAAACCGCCTCGTCCCCGTTGCCCCCACCACCGTCATTTTGAACAGCTCCGTGAAATCTCCGTTTAACCCTCTTTGCTCCACGGAGGACAATCTCGGTCTCCATAAAATCTCCATTAACTTAATTTACTCATCCCTAGACATGATGCAAGACGGAGGATTGAGAGATATTTTGGAATATATTGTCAGTTGGCAGGTGGGAAAATGGAGAAGGAACCAAAATAGAAATCTCAGTCTCCAGCTCTGTGAATCTTCAGATATTCTTTGGGAACCGGAATCAGAGGAGAATGAAGAGTGAACTGTCCGACTGACCAGAGACAGTCAAGGTACCTTTCCCTTCTTTAAGACGCTGGAACTTTGACTCTATGTTATCAGTGAAATTAGCTGATCTGAGACATTGAAAGGATTTTCGTTACTGCACCTCAGGAATTCAAACTTAATATCGGCTTTGGGACAATCAGAATACTTGGTAACAGACAAGACAGCGAAAGGCTCGAAGGGAGACGGCACCGGTTGTAGGAGAGCTGGTTCCCGGTGACATGGATGTGTCTGCAGTGGGTGGGATCAGACTGTTTCTATGTATCCACAATGAATGTCCCAACCTTTATTTTGGAAGAGTAAAACTGATAGAGAACAATTGTCATTCCTGTAGCAACAATCTGAAACTTTAACTCGATGACACCCTGGTTAGAGGCTGCATCGGTCTCTGTGGCGCAATTGGTTAGCGCGTTCGGCTGTTAACCGAAAGGTTGGTGGTTCGAGACCACCCAGGGACGAAACTTCCCTTTTTTTTCAGCATTCATTGTCACTCAGTTCCCGGTTGTCATTGGCTACTTGAGCTGAATGTCAAAACCCCGGAAATGTTGCCGGCTCCACTGTTATCCAGTGAGCTCCCAGGTAAGCGGCTTTTTTTCGAATATTCATTTCAAATATAATGAGAAAACATTTAGACCTACCATGCACTGATTTCCAACACACTGGAAATTTATGAAGCTATTGGATTCAAACAAACCCATCAATTATTCTCTCTTCCTCAGCTCCACCGTGAGTGAGACAGGGAAAAGCAGCAAAGCAGCAATATTCCGGCCCCGCACTCTCCAATCACCCGCTGCCAGTAGAAAGCGGCGACTGCAGCTTCAATCAGCGGGTTACTGCCCATCCCTGGGACACAAGATACTCCAACCCGGGCCAAACCTCCCAATACACCGAGCACAGGCTCAGGAAAACTCAGGTACATTATATCACGGTCACAAAACCTCGGAGCAGCATTTACAGAATACCCGAGTGAGTGAGTCACAAATAGAAGTCACACCAACTTTCTAAATCGTTTCACTGTAAAATTCCGTCATCTTATTGAAAAGCTGACTGTTGTGAATCTGAAAATGAGCACCATGGGATTTGTGTTACTGAGTGACTTGTTCTCCACTGATTGTCCTTCAGGTTTGCAATTCAAATTGTGTTGGATATTGAAGCGAATCTGTTTTTTAAAATGAGGACACAAAGCAGGTAAATATTGAATCCAGGAACAAATCCTGAGGAAAATGGATCACAATGTTTGGAAGGAGTTGCAGCTGAGAAGCGGAAGCTATGAATTATGTTATTGATAATTGAGTGGAAAGCACTGGGGCCTTGTCAATCATTGTGGCTGAGTGATGAAAACGATGCTGTTAAAATCCACTGGGGTTTCCCCAGGAAAAATCCAATCTTACCGACTGTGCTTCTTATTATTGCTGATTTTAACCAGGTGTCCACAGAACTCTCGGATCAATGGAAGAAAAAACATCCAAAAATTCTCCTGATTTTTGGACACTTAGGGAATGAAAGGCTCTCGGGATCGGGTGAGAAATTGGTGTTGAGGCTGGAGATCCGCCATGATCTTATAAAGTGACAGAGGAGGCTTGTGGGGCCTTATGACGTATTGTTGCTGCTTTGCTTCTGTTCTATTTGAGGAGCAATTCTAGGCAAGGCGATGGGCAGTAATAATGAAGCTTGGTTTCAAATACCACTTCCACTGCTGCTAAAATTGCCCGATTGGTCGAAAAAGTGGCAGCTCACAGTTAAAGCAGGTGTATGTGGTGTTTCACTTGAACAGAAATACTGAGAGACAATAAAATATAAATGGCTGTGGAGAAAAGGCGGGGTTGTTGAATTAGCTGTGAAACTTGTGCAGGACAGATATTCGCCTCCAGCTCTTTCTGCCCGTCCAGGTCAATTAGCTGCTTGATGCAAACACAGTCAGATAGTGCGAACGTAAAACAGAACGTGATCGGTTTACAGATAGCAGCGTACAGAGACACCAGGATCTTCCTGATTCGCCCAAGTACTGATTACAGGAATGTGCACAGTGCCGCTTATCCACAATCACACTTCCCTTCCAGTCTTGTCTACGTTGTTCAGCTTTGAAAATGCTCATATTTTCACATTGGATTTCAATGTGAAGAAAGCAGAGCTGTAATAAGCTTATATAGTTCAGCCGATGTACTGCAAGAAGTTACATAACAGGCATATGAAAACAGTGCTCTTTGGACGTGGTGAGCTCCAGTCAAGGATTGACACCATTAATGTGTCGGTCAATTAGTCTCGTGACAAATCTCGTGCTGGAAATTACAAGAAATCTCGCTGAATTTGCTCCTTGTTTTGGTTTCAAACGAGCCGAATACAAGGTAAGAAAGTACATCTCGCTCGAGTGGGTTATAAAATGGCAGAATGAACCGTGCTGTTGGGAAACATAAAAATATGGAAAGTTGCAGCACAAAAAGAGGACATACGGCCTGGCGTGCTGCTGTCAAAGAGCAGTAGTGATTGGTTGATCCATCAGGAGTGATATTTATGTCAATGCAAACAGTAGGCAGCAAAATGTGCCCTTATCCCACCCATATTTTTCCTGGCGCCACCATCTCTGCGGTCAGTCCTTTGCACCCAGCACTTCTCTTGTCCTTCTTTCACTCCGCTTCTGTCTTTGTTCTCGATTTGACCAAATATGACATTTCCAACTCTGCGGTGAAACTTCTACTATCACCCCACTGGTTCTGGTGGAGCTGTTAAATGGTTTCCATCAATAAGTAATTAATACTCATTTTAACAAGATAAAAAAATCTACATTCCCTGCTTGGGAATCGAACCCAGGTTACTGCTGATAAAGGGCCGAATCCTGACCACTAGACCATCGGGGTCAAATCGTCTCAATTTCTCTGTTCCTTTCACCCACTCTAACCTGTCTCTCTCTGAACTTGCTGCAGTCCGTTCTCTCAGGTTCAACCCTGACATTGTCATCAAACCTGCTGACGAGGGTGGTGCTGTTGTTGTTTGGCGCACTGATCTCTACCTCGCAGAGGCTGAGGGTCAACTCGCAGACATTTCCTCCTACCTGCCCCTGGACCATGACCCCACCACTGAACATCAAGCCATTGTTTCCAGGACTGTTACTGACCTCATCTCCTCTGGAGATCTTCCTTCCACAGCTTCCAACCTCATCGTCTCCCAACCTCAGATGGCCCGCTTATACCTCCTGCTCAAAATCTACAAACAGGACTGTCCCGGCAGACTGATCGTGTCAGCCTGTTCCTGCCCCACGGAACTCACTTCTTGCTATCTTGACTCCATTCTCTCTCCCCTTGTCCAGTCACTTCCCACCTACATCCGTGATTCCTCTGACACCCTACAGCATATCTACAGCAGAACACCTTCGGTCTGTCTGCGAGCATGACCCAGACCTCCCTGTCGCTTGCCATTTCAACACACCACCCTGCCCTCATGTCCACATGTCCGTCCTTGGCCTGCTGCACTGTTCCAGTGAAGCTCAATGCAAACTGGAGGAACAGCACCTCATCTTCCGACTCGGCACTTTACAGCCTTCCGGACTGAATATTGAATTCAAAAACTTTAGATCATGAACTCTCTCCTCCATCCCCACCCCCTTTCCGATTTCCCTTTTTTTCCAACAATTTATATATTTTTTTCTTTTCCCACCTATTTCCATTATTTTTAAATGTACTTCCATCCATTGTTTTATCTCTACCTTCTAGCCTATTTCGATCCCTTCCCCCACCCCACCCCCACTAGGGCTATCTCTACCTTGCTCGTCCTGATTTCTACCCTTAATGTCACCTGTTAGCACATTTCTTAGCTAATGTCACCACCGTCAACATCTCTTTTTCCTTTTGTCTATGACATCTCTTCTTTGCCTCCGCCTATCACTGCCCCTCTATCCAGCTCAACCTGCCCCACCCCCCACAACCAACTTATATTTCACCGCATTTCTCCATTTCCTTAGTTCTGAAGAAGAGTCACACGGACTCGAAACGTCAACTGTGCTCCTCTCCGCAGATGCTCTCAGGGCTGCTGGGTTTTTCCAGGTATTTTTGTTTCAGATTTCCAGCAGCCGCAGTATTTTGTTTTTATCTGAGAGAGAGAAATCAATACGTTTCAGTGAGTTACACGCTGTCTCAGATAGAGATATGACAGACATTAAGTGATTGTGGTGACAAACGTGCCCGTCTTAGCAAAGAAATGTTTGGAATGACATGAATTTCTAAACAAGAGCACACAACAGAATATACCATCAATGAATATTTACGTTACTTGACGATCTGTAGTTACAGTTTGAATAAGAGGAAATAAAATAACATGAAACATTCTGGTGAAGATACATCTTTTATCTTTGTGGAATGATGCAGCATGATTTATTTTCACACCGACACACAGAACAGGTGATGTCTCATATGTAATACTGTTGGCTGTAATGAAACTGAATATTAGGACCTGCGCGGAACAAACAGTCAAAACTTGTAGTTTTAGGCCAAAGTCAGAGGCCCTTTTCTAAATCAACGCTCACCTTATAGAGACATAGAATAGTGTAGTAACAACAGAGACAGAGCCTGGTGTGGTAATTACTGAGACAGGGCCTAGTGCAATTTAAGCAGAGGCATTACTAGAGAGACAATCTAATGTTACTTAAGCAAAGACGTGACCTAGTGCACGAATAACAGGGGCGGGGACGAGTGCTATATTAACATAGACAAGGTCTACTGCTGTAATAACGGAGATGGGTCTAGTGCAATAGTTACCGATACAGGGCCTGGATCAACATCAAGTAAAATAGGGCAGTTATTACAGGCACAGGGCACAGAGTAATGGCTTCCCAGAGAGAGTCTAAGGCCGTAATATCGGAGACTGCCGCCAGTGTAAGAGTGACAAACATGATCTCGTGGAGTAAAAACAGGGAAAGGGAGAGTGGAATAGAAGCAGAGACAGAGGTACAAAGACAAAGTCTCTGCAAAGACAGGATCCATTTTAATTAAAAAGACAGACAAGCTCGAGTGTAATACAGGCTGATATAGAGTCTAGTGTAAATTGTTCTGAAATACGCTCTAGAGGAATATAAGTGCAGACATGATTGAGTGTGTTATAAGCAGCGCCGCGACCTAGTGAAACATAAGTGAGACAGTGCCGAGTGCAGTAATAATTGGGACAGGATCTTGTGTAATACGAACCAGCCTGGTGTAGCAATAACACTGACCGGATCCAGTTTAAGAAAACTGATACACGGTCTAGTGCAGCTTCACATAATTCAGGGCTCTTTTTAACATCAACTGATGCAGTGTCTGGTGAATTAAATACCGGCAAAGGTGCAAGATCAATAAAAACAGAGACATACACTAGTACAGCAATAAGAGAGTAATGGTTTAGGACAATAACAACAGAAACAGTGAATTGTGTGATATGAATGGAGGCATGTATTGGTGCAGCATCACCTGAGACAGGGTCCAGTTTGATAGACACGGGGCAGGTTCTCCTGGAGTAATAGCTGAGACAGAGTCTTGTGAAATGCAAATAAAAACATGTTCTAGTTTTCTATAACCAGAGACAAGCTCTAGTGCAGTGCCAACTGGGGCATGGCTTATTGTAACTTTAGCCAAGCGCTGCTTCAGTGCAGTCATGACTGAGATAGTGTCAACTGTATTGTGGCCCTAGTCCATTACATAAACAACTGAGATTGAACCAATTACAGAAACAACTGAGAGATGACCTTCTCTAATATGATCAGAGACATGTCCTAGTGTAATAGAAACAGAAACAGTGTCTAAGTTAATATGAACAGAGACAGTGCAAAATGCAGTAATAATTGAGACCGCGTCTGCTTCATATGATGTGAGCAATCACGGTTCCACTGCCACCCACTGGTCAATATTTGCTACTGCAGGTGTTGTGAAAATGTCGATCCCATTTACAATGGTTAAAATCAGAAATAATGGAAAACGTAGTCGGCAGGATTTGAACCTGCGTGGGGTAACCCCAATGGATTTCAAGTCCATCGCTTTAACCAATCGGCCACGACTCCAGATGTTGGCAGTAAGCCTGTATTATTTATATGAAGTCATAGAATGGTTACAGCAGACAAAGAGGACCTTCTGCCCGCCCTGTCTCTGTCACAACCTAGCCGGGCATGCACGCGCGTTATTTCCTCTGTGAAAATTCAGGGAGATCAATGTTGTTTCCTCTAGGAGCCTCAGCTTGTTCTGAATTTCAAACTGTGGAAGGTAATCGACCTACAAGAGCCACAAGGTTGTAATGCATTCCTCTCAATCATCAATAACATCATTCACATCTTCCACTTCTTTGCTGCACCTCCTTCCAAACATTGCAAACTCCACTTGCATCGTTCATCCTGATATTTTTCTCTTTGACATTTTAATATGAAGTTGCACAACCGATGTTAATCAAGTTTGTGTTGGTGAATATGTATCCATCTTCTCGGGTTACTGAACCGCATTGACACGCACAGAGGAACAAACACCGACACATACAACGAGAGTGACAGAGGCCGAAGGAGAGACAAACACCCAGAAAGCAAGGATGTCACCAACTTGGCCAATTATTGTTCCATTTCAGACTCCAAATGTAGTGAATATTTGCAGATGAACTGAAGTCAGAAACACGGGGGTGTTTGGGTGGTTTTCTTTTTCATTTGACTGATAATTTATTCTGCAGACAGTTTGTGTTAGTCAGGAATGAGAAGAACGGGAGTTGGCAGGATTGGAACCACGTGGAAAAACGCTTCAACCACTCGGCCAGGACAACTGAGTAAAGGCTGCATGTTGTTTGTTTAAAATAATAGAATGAATACAGGGAGTTCCAGTGAAAGAAGGTCTTCCAGTCCGTGCGATTGTCCAACCTTTTCCCAGTCACCCTGGGATTTACACTGTCTCTCCTCATTCTCCCAACGGAAATACAACACTGCACAGCTCAGCTGCCCCTTCACCGCACAGGGAATCTTTTGGAAGCGTCTCAAATAACAAAGCACCAGGAAGTTTGACAGCGGTGGGAGTAAAGCCCAAATCATCAGAGAGATCGAAACCTGAACCAGCGGCTGATCCCGCTCGGCCTCACTACCACATTCAGATTAGACACAAACATTGTCTTCACCAACATTGATACTGAATTAGAATATTAAAAAAAAGACCAGGAATTAGCCATTCGGCCCCTCGAGCATCCTCAGCTACTTAATAAGATCATGTGAAATCTTCAATCATCCTCCACTTTGTAACATCCAGAAGTTTAGTTGCTGAACAGTCTCCACTCAAAATTAAAAGAGAAATGTCCTGTTAACTGCTTTTTTTTTTGCTGATATGAAGTCAGGGAACTAACATGGATAGTGTTTGGGTGGTGAAAATGGGAAACTGAACCACATTGGCACACACAAAAAATCACAAATACGCATTGTTAAGATTTGAAATTGTGAATATTTTCACACTGTCTTTCAATGTGCAGAAAGTGGAGCTGTGATCAGCTTATAGCTCAGAAGATGTACAGCAAGAATGTATATAACAGGCTGATGCTCACGGTGCCTCTTTGGAGTCGGTGAGCTGCTTCTTACGATTGTGACCATTTAAATGTCGTTCAACGAGTCCGGTTCCAAATTCTGTGCTCAAAATGACAAGAAAACTCGCTGAATTTGCTTATTGTCTTGAATTCAAAGCATCACATGGAAGATAAGAAAGTTAATCTTAACCGTGGTGTTAGGAAACGTAAAATGTCAGAAAGTTACAGCAAAGAAAGAGGCCATTCGGCCCTGTGTGCTGCTTTCAAAGAGCAGTGTGATTGGTTGATCTGAATATTCAAAGATATTCGCCATTTAGGAAGAATGGGCAAAAAGGAAAACGAGGCGGGGTCGCGCTGTTAATAAGGAACGAGATTGGTACATTAGTGAGAGAGGATCTTAGATTGAAGGATCAAGATGTAGAATCAGTTTGGGTGGAGCTAAGAAACAGCAAGAGGCAGCAAACATTGGCGGGGGTTGTTTATAGGCCACCAAACTGTAGTGGAGTTTACATTTACAAACTTCACCAAGGACAAGTTTCTTTGACCAAATGGTCTGTGTTGGATGAACACAAGTGTCCTCTTCAGCCAATGAGTAGAACCATTGCTGTTCGCTGGAACATGAAATCGATACTGTCCTCCTTTAAGGCAGTTCTTAAAGCCTCCCCCTTTGACCCACCTTTTCGTTATCTGACCAAATATGTGGCTCGGTGTCACACTTTGATATATAATGCTCCTGGGGAACGCCTTATGACGTTTCATTAGGTAAAAGGAGCTTTATAAATATAATTTGTTGTTGTAGTCCATATATAGAAAGAGACAAACTCCTCTTGCCTCATTCATCCTGGTATTTTTCACTATAACTTTGTAATGTGAAGTTGCATAGCTAATGTGAATACAGTTTGTGTTCGTAAAAATGTTTTCACCTCCTAAGGGAATTGAACCACATTGACCCACACAGGAACACTAACAGGTATACACCGAGACTGACAGGGGCCTAAGGAGAGACACATGCCAGAATGAAATCATGTCGCCAAATTGGCTAATTTTTTTTTCCAGTTCCGACTGGAGATTTGCAGAAGGCCGAGAAATGAATGGAAATAAGAGACTACGGATGTGTTTGGATCTCTTTTTCTCGATTCGAACGATCATTAATTCCGTCTGCGCGTGGTTAAAATTGGAAGTAATGGAAAACATAGTCGGCAGGATTCGAACCTGCGTGGGGTAACCCCAATGGATTTCTAATCCATCGCCTTAACCACTCGGCCATGACTACGGAAGTTGCCCTGATTATCGCATTATTTATATGAATTCATACAATGGTTACAGCAGTGAAAGTGGTCTTTCTGCCCGTCTTGTCAACATTTTCCCCGAAACCCTGCAATTTATCATGTCTCTCCTCGTTCTTCTGACCAAACTGGGTATGAAAGAGTGAGAATGATCCACCCCGGCCTATAACCGCCCCATCAATCTACTCTCCATCACCAGTAAAGTAATGGAAGGGGTCATCAACAGTGCTATCAAGCGGCACTGACTTAGCAATGACCTGATCACTGATGCCCCTTTTGGATTCCGTAAGGACCACTCAGCTCCTGACCTCATTACAGCTTTGGTTCAAACATAGACAAGAGAGCGGAACTCCAGAGATGGGATGAGAGTGACAGCCCTTGACATCAAGGCAGCATTTGACCGAGTGTGGCATCAAGGAGCCCTAGCAAAACTGGAGTCAATGGGCATCAGGGGAAACTCTCCGCTTGTTTGAGTCATACCTAGCACAAAGGAAGATGATTGTTGTTGTTAAAGGTCAGTCAGTGGGGAAGTTTGCTGATGATTGCACAATGTTCAGCCATGCCCCACTCCTCAGATACTGCAGCAATCCATGTCCAAATGCAGCAAGGCGTGGGAAATATCAAGGCTTGGGCTGACATGCGGTAAGTAACATTCGCACCACACAAGTGTCAGGCAATGGCCATCTCCAACATGAGATAATCCAACCATCGCTCTTGACGTTCAATGGCGTTACCATCACTGAATGCCCCACTATCAACATCCTGGGGGTTACCATTGACCAGGAACTGAACTTGACGGGCCATATAAACACTGTGACTACAAGAGGAGGTCAGACACTAGGAATCGTGCAACAAGTAACTCACCTCCTGACTCCCCAAAACCTGTCCACCATCTGCAAGGCACACGTCAGGAGTGTGATGGAATTCTCCCCACTTGCCTGGATGAGGGCAGACCCCGCAACACTGAAGAGGCTGGACACTGTCCAGGGCAAAGCAGTCCACTTGGCTGGCACCACATCCACGTTCACTCCCTTCACCACCGACGCACAGTAGCGGCAGTGTGTGCCATCTACAAGATGCACTGCAGGGTTTCACCAAGGCTCCTGAGACACCAGTGTTCAAACCCACCACCATTACCAGCCAGATGGACAAGCGCAGCAGACACATGGGAACACCACCATCTGGAAGTTCCCCTTAAAGTAACTCACCATCCTGACTTGGAAATATATCGCCGTTCCTTCACTGTCGCTGGGTCAAAATCCTGGAACTCCCTTCCTAACAGCACTGTGGGTGTCCCTACTCCTCATGGACCGCAGCAGTTCAAGAAGGCAGACCACCTTCCCAAGGGCAATTAAGGATGGGCAACAAATGCTGGCCTAGAAAGCGAATCTCACCTCCCGTGAATGAATAAAAAAAGATCCAGGTTAGCCTTCAAATTATATTGCTTTGTTCTCCTTCACTGCAAATGTCAGTGCCTGGAGCAAGTCTGACGTATTGGGTCAGGTGAGGAGCGAGCTGTAGCTTTCAATATTGGTTTTCTTAACACCGAGTTTCCAAATGGGAATTGTGCAGGGCTAACGAGAAAGAGAAGGAAATTGTCATAAATTATAAAGCTCTTTGTACAAAACTGACATAGATACCATATGTGGAAGGTCCTCTTACTGAGCTGTGCCATTTGATGATGACATTGTTGATCAGTCTGTCTCCAGCATTCCTAATGAGAACAGCCGAATTCCATTTCTTCAAAACAAAGACCCAAAGTGCTGCTGCATGACGTCACCGTTTAACATTCCAGACAGCTTCATTGGGATCTTTACAGCGCAGGGTTTATAGAGGCGAGTGGGGTCGTATTCGCTTCACATGTGATGGAGCTGCGGTTTGAAACCTGGCAAGAGCATTATCCAAGCTTGTTCAGTTGACTGTCAGCAAATGCCCGATAATTTAAATTTTTGTAAACACGAGCACAAGGCTGACTAAAGTTTTCACCATTGTTGATTTTAACCAAACGAATTACCAGTTAATTAGAAGGAAACCCATCAAAATACGTCCGTATTTTCTGATTTCCATTCATTTATCAGCATTCAGGAAATTTGCTTTCGGAAATGGAACAAATACTGAGCCAAGTTGATAACACCCTTGCTTTCTGGGTGTGTGTCTCTCCTCAGGCCTCTGTCACTCTCAGTGTATATTTCTGTGTCTGTTCCTCTGTGATTGTCAATGTGGTTCAGTTCCCTGAGGCGGTGAAAACGTTTTTAACATCGCAAACTTGAATCACATTAGTTGTGTGAATTCATGTTAAAATGTCGCAGAGAAAAGTATCAGCGTGAAAGATAAAACAGGAGATTGACCCTTTCTATATATATCCTAGAACAACAACAACTTATATTTATAAAGCGCCTTAACCTAATGAAATGTCACAAGGCGTTCCCCAGGATCATTATATTTCAAAGTGTGACACCGAGCCACATATTCGGTCAGATGTCTAAAAGCTCGGTCAAAAGGGGAGGCTTTGAGAACTGTCTTAACGGAGGAAAGTATGGATTTCATGTTCCAGCTAACAGCAATGGTTCTTCTCATTGGTAAAAAAAGTCGGTTGTGTTCAACCTAAACAGACCATTTGGTCCGAAAAAGTTGTCTCTGGTGGAAGAGATCGGGAATGAAAAAAAAATGGCAAAAGTTGCCTCCATCATCTAAATATCAAGCCTTATTGGTCGTTTCCTTGCTGTCCAGTGACTGGGAATCTGTGCTTCCATTCGACCAACAGCGAATTGGGTGAAGGGTTTTGGAAATTGAAAGTTGCGCATGTGCAGCTTGTGGAGCTATTTCACCTCACTGTCGACTTCATGTTCCAGCTCAGAGCAACCCTTGTTTTCATTGGCTGAAGAAGTCGTTTATCTTGAACCTAAACAGGCAGTTTTGAGGTGAAAGAGATTTGAACTGAAAAACAATAGTCAAAAGCAGCGTAGATAAGCCAAATCGAAAAATTTTGGTTCAACTATCCTGTTAGTCTAGTGGTCTGCATTCGTCGCTCTCACTGAAGCGGGCTAGCTTCGATTCCCGGTCAGGGAATGTCGAGTTATTGAGTTTTTTGGAACGAGTGTTGATTATTCACTGATTGGAAACGTTTAAAAGCTCCACCAGAATCAGAAAAGTGAGGGTTTAAGGGAACCTCAAGTGTTGGAAAACATCACACTTGGTTCAAGTGAAGTGAGGGAATGAAGGAAGAGGAGAGGAGATAGGGCTGGTTTCAAAGCACTGACTATAGAAATGTTGCTGTGAGGCAAAATATGGGTGGGAGAAGAACGAACTTTGCTGCCTACAGTTTGCACTGGCACAAATATCACTCCTGGTGGATCAACCAATCACAACTGCTCTTTGAAAGCAGCACGCTAGGCCGAATGGCCTCTTTGTGCTGTAACGTTCTATAATTTTATGTTTCCCAACAGCACGGGTCATTCTGCCATTTTATAACCCACTCCAGCGAGATGTTCTTTCTTACCTTGTATTCGTCTCTTTTGAAACGAAAACACGGAGCAAATTCAGCGAGATTTCTTGTCATTTCCAGCACGAGATTTGTCACGAGACTAATTGAGCGACACATTAATGGTGCCAATCCTTCCCTGGAGCTCACCGCGTCCAAAGAGCACTGTTATCATCAGCCTGTTATGCATCTTCTTGCAGTACATCTGCTGAACAATATAAGCTTATCACAGCTCTGCTTTCTTCACATTGAAACCCAGTGTGAAAATCAATTTCAAAGCTAAACAACTGGGAGAGATAATCGGCACTGGGCACATTCCCGTAATCAGTATCTGGGAGAACCAGGAAGGTGAGATCCAGGTGTCTCTTCCACGAGTTTTATCCATTCACACGAATTGATTGTGTCTGCATCAAGCAACAGCTAATTGACCTGGGGGCTGAATGGGCAGAGGGAGCTGGAGGCGAGGCAGAGACAGAAGCAGAAAGAGATGGGACATGCATTGAATTTGATGTGTGTCAGTTTCTTTCAGTGGTGAATGTCTGCCTTGTAAGTTTCACAGGAGACACAGCAATTGGTGTTTATTTCAAGCAGCAAGATTTTAAAAGTAAAAAGATAAAAGCGAATTACTGCGAACGATGGAAATGCTGGAAAAACTTCACAGCTGGTGAGAGACACAAAATGAACGTTTCCAAGCCGCACGAATCTTCTTTGGATTTTTAAAATATAATAGCGCCCAACGTGGGGCTCGAACCCACGACCCTGAGATTAAGAGTCTCATGCTCTACCGACTGAGCTAGCCGGGCATATAGAATATTGCTCCATATGCCAACACACATGGAGGAACCTGCTGCTTTCCACCCGATACCTCAGCTTGTTCTGAATTTTAAGGTGTGGAACATAATCGGCCTACAAATGCCCCAAGGTTGCAATGCATTCCTCTCAATCACCAATAACATCATTCACATCTTACACTTCTTAGCTGCACCTCCTTCCAAATACTGTGATCCATTTCCCTCAGGATTTTCCCCTGGATTTAATATTTACCTGCTTTGTGACCTCATTTTGAAATCAGATTCGCTTCAATATCCAACACAAATTGAATTGCAAACCTGACGGACAAACAATGGAAAACAAGTCACTCGGTAACACAAATCCCATCGTGCTCATTTTCAGATTCACAACAGTCAGCTTTTCAATAAAATGAAGGAATTTTACGGTGAAAAGAATTAGAAAGTTGGTGTGACTTTTATTTGTGACTCACTCACTCGGGTATTCTGTAAATGCTTCTCGGAGGTTTAGTGACCGGGATATAATCTACCTGTGTTTTCCTGAGCCTGTGCTCGGTGTATTGGGAGGTTTGGCCCGGGTTGGAGTATCTTGTGTCCCAGGGATGGGCAGTAACCCGCTGATTGAAGCTGCAGTCGCCGCTTTCTGCTGGCAGCGGGTGATTGGAGAGTGCGGGGCCGGAATATTGTTGCTTTTTTGCTTTTCCCTGTCTCACTCACGGTGGAGCTGAGGAAGAGTGAATAATTGATGGGTTTGTTTCAATCCAATAACTTGATAAATTTCCAATGGGTTAGATATCGGTGTATGGTCGGTCTAATTGTTTTCTCAATGGAGTCAGCAACGTTTCGGGGGTCTTCGTATTCAGCTCAAGTACCCAATGACAACCGGGAACTGAGTGACTATGAATGCTGATAGGGAGAAAACAGTTAAAGTTTCATTCCTGGGTGGTCTCCAACCACCAACCTTTCGTTTCATAGCCGAACGCACTAAACAATGGCGCCACAGGGACCGATGAAAGTTTAAGCCAGGGTGTCAGTGAGTTAAAGCTTCAGATTGCTGCGAACGGAATGACCATTGTTCTCTATCAGTTTTACTCTTCCAAAATAAAGAGTGGGACATTCATTGTGGATATATGGAAACAGTTTGATCCGACCCACTATAGGCACACCCATGTCACTGTGAACCAGCTCTCCTACAACCGGTGCCGTCTCCCTTCGAGCCTTTGCGTGTCTCGTCTGTTACCAAGTATTCTGATTGTCCTGAAGCTGACATTAGTTTTGAATTCCTGATGTGCAGTAACGAGAATCTTTTCAAAGTCTCAGATCAGTTAATTTCACTGATAACATTAGAGTCAATGTTCCAGTGTCTTAAAGAAGGGAAAGGTGCCTTGACCGTCTCTGGTCAGTCCGACAGTTCACCCTTCATTCTCATCTGATTCCGGTTCCCAAGGAGTTTCTGAAGATTCACAAAGCTGGAGACTGAGTTTTCTGTTTTGGTTCCCAGCCCATTTTCCCAGCTGTCAACTGACATTATTTTCCAAATATTGAGGAGAGGACAGCAAAGCGGCCTCGAGACCACAATGAGATCAGCCATGATCTTGCTGAATGGCGGAACAGGTTCAAAGGGCTGAATCGCCTCCTCCTGATCGTCATTCGTCCCTTTCTGTGACACAGCCCGCATCAACTCCTGACTTTAGCAAACTGCCTTCAGAATTAATTATCAGCTTTCTTCTTTCCGTTCATCTGCAAACATTCACTAAATCTGCAGTCTGAAATGGAACAATAATTGGCCAGGTTGGTGACATCCTTGTTTTCTGGGTGTTTTTCTCCCCTTCGGTCTCTGTCACTCTCGGTGCATATTTCTGTGTGTGTTTATCTGTCTAGGTCAGTGTGGTACATTTCCCCGAAGTGGTGAACACATTTTCACCATCACAAACTTTATTCACATTGATTGTGCAGCTTCATATTGAAATTTTACAGAGAATAATATCAAAATGAAAGATTCAAGAGGGGTTTGCAATGTTTGTACGGAGGTGCAGCTAAGAAGTGGAAGATGTGAATGATGTTATTGGTGATTGAGAGGAATGTATTGCAACCTGGGGGCTTTTATTGGTCGATTACCTTCTACAATTTGAAATTCAGAGCAAGCTGAGGCTTGAGGTCATAAACAGCAGTGATCTCCATGCATGTTGGGATGTGGAATACTTTGCTCTTCTTACATGCCTGGCGAGTTCAGTCGACGGCGTCTGAGGCTCGTAATGCCAGGTACGTTGGGTTCGCGACCTGTGATCAGTGAAATTCCCTTTTTAAACTTTGCTGCTTTCATGGGTGATCCCCAGGTCTCCATTCCTCCGGCTGTGTCACCGCTCAATCTGAGTCTTTCTCCATCCCGCTTTGTTAATATCACAGTTGCTGGTTTATGAATGAAAACTGCTCCCGGCTTCACTGGAAGTCAGAGTATTTAATTCTGAGCATTTGGTGCTTTCACCAACGCAGCCTAGGTTTAATTCCCGTACAGGGAAAACCTCTTCCTTCCCGCTGTGTGAACTGTCACAATGAACAGGAATTCCTTGTTAAATGAAACCAGGTCTGGCAGCGTCTGTGGAGTGAGAAACAGAGTTAATCTTCCCGCTGGATAATCTTTCATCAGAGCTGGAAAAGTCAGAGATGTAACAGATGGAAAACAAGTCCAGAGGCGGAGAGATGGGAGTGAAAGGACAAAAGGGAAGGACTGTGATAGGTTACAAGGCATGAGAGAGAAACTGACTAAAGGGATGATGGTGCAAAATGTGGGTGGGAATGGGACAGATTTATCTTCCTGCTGTTCAAACTGGCAAAAATATAACTCCTGATCAACCAATCACAACTGCTCTTTCAAAGCAGCATGACTGGCCGAATGGCCTCTTTCTGTGCTGGAACTTTCTATAACTGTTTCATTTTCACTCCCAATGCTGCTGCCTTCACAGTCATTCTATCATCTTACAACCCACTCTAGCAAAATCCACCTTCTTCTCTTGTGTTCAGCTCATTTGACGTCATGGGACTGAGCAAATTCAGTGAGAAGTTTTCTTCTCGTTTGGCACGAGATTTGGAACCATATCTGGGGGATATTTGTGTCGGTGTAAACAGTGAAATCTCCCCTTTTACCTCCACATTTTCCCTTGCGTCACCAACTCGATAGTTAGTGCTTTGCAGCCTATCACAGCCCTTCTCTCATTTCCTATCTTCACCTCTGTGTTTGCTCGCGGCCTGTTGCACGGGTGACATTTCCAGCTCGGATACAAAACTCCAGCTCTCACTCCACTGATTCAGGCGGAGCTGATATGCGCTTTCAGTTTTCAATCAATAAGCGATGCACATTTATTTTAATCATTCGCATGATGTTTATAAGGGCCGAACCCTAACCACTAGACCCCCAGGCTTGCTACTTTACAGGCCGGTTTACCCATGACATCTGTGCCTTCTATTTTCATTTCAGAGACTCTTTCACCAGAGGCACTTTTCTCCCACAAAATGACACGTTTATGTAGAACACATACGACTTCTTCAGCCAATGACAACAGCGATTGCTGTTAGCTGGAGCAGCATTCATTGTCACACACTCCCGGGTTGTCATTGGGTCCTTAAGAGACAAAAGAGGACAGAAATCGCCAACTCTCCTGTTACCCGGCGGGTTCCAACAGATATGTTTTTTTATTGAATATTCATTTTGAATATTCTCCACTCACCCGCTGCCAGCTGAAGGAAATCCTCACTTTGCTGAGTGTCCACTTTGTGAAAAGACGAAGAGCAAGTGCAATCCGGCTATGGGATTCTGCATTCAGCTAATATTCAACAACAAGCAGGAGCGATGCAACTTTCTCTTTCACCTAAATGAACAAGTTTCGAAAATATTTCTGCTTGGTTTTGAATCGGGGACTTTCTGCGTTTGAAATGAACGTGATAACCACTACACTAGGGAACTCAACACAAGCGGGTCCTGTACACGTGACTACAATGCAGTTCCGCAGCAGCACTTTGGGTCTTTGTTTTGAAGAAATGGAATTCGGCTGTTCTCATTAGGAATGCTGGAGACAGACTGATCAACAAAGTCCTCGTCAAACAGCGCAACATGTTGGCAGGTCATTAGGTCATCACATCTATGCCAGCTTCATTTTTAAAGAGGAACATATCAGTCTCATTTTTCACTATTTCAAGTCACTGTCCAATTCACTTTTGAAGAAGGAGTTTCTGCAGAATCCATGCACAGTTTCTCTTAATTGACAAAGTTTCCCCGACCCAGTAACATGAAGATTTGGACTTGGGGTTCTTCCAGTCCCTGGAGGAGTGGATCCGAATCCCAGCGTTGCCACATTTTAAGTCACATTCCCATTTTGGGGAACTTAAGGAATACCCTTTTGGAGAACAAGAGGGGACTCTAGTTTAATATAGGACGGGTTGTGGTCCTTCATTTTGTTTGGAAGAACACGGAGAGGTAATGCAAATATAAATTGTTGTGGGGGAAAGGCGGGTGTGTGGAATTGGTTGAGTTGCTCTTCCAGAGAGCCAGCACAGGCACGATGGGCCGAGTGACTTACTTTGTAGCCATTTCTGATTTGACAAGAACACATTTGAGCTCGGACGCTGCTGTTAGTCGTGGCTGAATGTTTACGGTGATGGATTTCAAATCCATTGCAGTTTCCCGCTGTCGGTTTGAATCCTGCTGAATACAGTTCCCATTATTCCTCATTTTAACCAGGTAACACCAACCTCATCCCTGCGGCTCCTGTGAAACTGACAAGGCGACACACGGCAGAAATTCATCACTGAAAGTAACTGACACACATCAAATTCTGCCGCTTTCATGTCGCATCTTTTAACTTCCTGTTCTCCATCTCAGACATTTCCAGGTCTATCAAATGTCATCCACCTGGAACTTACGCGTCTGCCTCGTTCTACTGAATATGGTCGATTTTCCATTTGGTGAGCAGTTGGTTCAATAGCTCAGCGGTTACGGCCCTGCTCTTGTAAGTCAAGGGCTGTGAATTCATTCCTCGCTGTAGTCTATGGATAACCTTCAGCTGAGAACATCAAGTAATGTGAAAACCTGAGAGACTGCAGAAAAAAATAGCAGAAGCTATTAATTTAACATACTGCGGATGATGGAAATCTGTATGAAAAACAGAAAATGCTGGAAAATCTCACCATCTGACAGCATCTGTGGAGAGGGAAACAGAGTCACAGTCTCAAGTCGGTGTGACCACTTCAGATCTATAGAAGCAGAAATGTGATGGAACTTATAGTGTTTACGGGGGGGTTGGGTGGAGCAAGTGGGAAGGTCAGTGATAGTTGGGGGCTCAGGAGTGGTTGACAAAGGTGTTATGGGTACAAGACAAAGGGAGTGTTAATGGTAGTGGAAAGGGCTAAAAATGGTGCTGATAGTGGTGTAAAGGTGTGAATACAGAACAAGGGCCAGCACTCTGTGAAAGAACAACATGGAGCAACTGACAGATGACCCTTTAGGGGCTTCCCTCCTCGCCTTCCAAGGGCCCAAACACTCCTTGCAGGTGAACCAGCTCTTCACTTACACACCCTTCAATTTGGTCCACTGCATTTGCTGCTCCCAATGCGGTCTCCTCTACATTGGGGAGACCAAACGCAGACTGGGTGACCACTTTGCAGAACACCTTTGGTCTGTCTGCAAGCATGACCCAGACCTCCCTGTCACTTGCCATTTCAGCAAATCATCCTGCTGTCATGCCCACATGTCTGTCCTTGGCCTGCTGCAATGTTCCAGTGAAGTCCAACGCAAACTGGAGGAACAGCACCTCATATTCCGATTAGGCACTTTACAGCCTTCTGGACTTAGCATTGATTTCAATAGCTTCAGACTACGAACTCTCTCCTCTATTTTCACCCTTATTAAAATCTCGCTATAAAAATGTATTTTCATTATTCTTTACTTATTTTTATTCATTTATTCATTATTTTTTCCCCCTTTTATCTCCTCTTCTATCCTTTTCCCCCAACCACCGCCCCTCTCCCCACCCCACCACAAAATAGAGCCATCTGTCAGTTGCTCTATGTTGTTCTTTCACAGGGCGCTGACCCTTGTTCTTCAATTCACACATTCTGCTTTCTTGCCTTTAAGTCACTATCAGCACCTTCTTCAGCCCTGACCACTACCATTAACACTTCCTTTGTCTTTTGTCCATGACATCATTGTCAATCTCTCCTTAGACCCCACCAATCACTGACCTTCTATCTAGGTTCGCCTGCACTACACGCCACGCCCCACCCCTGTAATAATAAATAAATAATAAACAAAAATAGGTGGGAGGACAGGTTGTGATGAGGACATAAGGAATATTCAAGGGGATATAGACAGGTTGAGTGAGTGGGCAAAAAGTTGGCAGATGGAGTTTAATATAGGAAAGTGTCAGGTCATATACATTGATAGGAAGGATCAAAAGGCAGAATATTATTTAAATGGAGTGAGACTCCAAAAAAGTTCAGCACAGAGGGATCTGGGTGTTCTTATGCATGAAACACAAATTGTTGGCATGCAGGTGCAGCAAGTATAAGCATAAGCATAAGACATAGGAGCAGAAATTAGGCCATTCAGCCCATCGAGTATGCTCCGCTATTCAATCATGGCTGATAAGTTTCTCAACCCCTTTCTCCCATCAATCTTAAGTAATTAAGAGGGCAAATGGAATTTTGGCCTGTATTGCTAGTGATTGGAGTTTAAAAATAGGGAAGTTTTCTTATAACTTTACAGGGTGTTGGGGAGGCCGCACCTGGAGTTCTGTGTACAGTTTTGGTCCCCATATTTAAGGAAGCATATATTGGCATTGCAGGCAGTTTAAAAGCGATTAACTAGGCTGATTTCTGGGATTAACGGGCTGACTGATCAAGAACGGTGAAGAAGGTGAAGCCTTTATACGTGAGAGTTTAGAAGGGTGAGGGGATACTTGATTGAAACGTGCAGGATTCTGAGGTGGTTGACGAGGTAGATGTTGAGAAGATGTTTCCACTAATGGGGGAACTTCCAACTAGGGGACATAGTTACAGAATAAGGGGGCACTCATTTGAAACTGAGATGCGAAGGAATTTCTTCTCCCAGAGGGTAGTGAATGCCTACAATTCTCTCCCAAGAGGGTTGTGGAGGGTAGCTCACTGAGAGTATTTAAAGAGGAGCTGGATAGATTTTTGAAATATCGGGGATTGATGGCTATGAGGAGCTGGCGGGAAAGAGGAGCTGAGGCCTGGGGCAGATTAGCCACGATCTTATTGAACAGCGGGGATGGTTAGAGGGGCCGAATGGCCGATTCCTGCTCCTATTTCTAATGTTCTTATATTCTTATGAAACATGTCTCTGGTGAAAGAGGTCTGAAACAAAAATAAAAGGCACAGGGAGCACAGATAAGGCACGTGGTGAGGTTTCTGAGCAGCTTTCTCGGTGGTCTAGTGGTCAGGATTCGGCACTTTCACGGCTGTGGTCCAGATTTAATTCCCAGTCAGGGAATGGAAATTTACTGACCTCGTGAATTTCCTCATCCCTGGACATGATGCAAGGCGGCGGATTGAGATGAGATTTTGGAAAATATTGTAAGTTGGCAGGTGGGAAAATGGAGAAGGAACCAAAACAGAAAACCCAGTCTCCAGCTTTGTGAATCTTTGGGAACTGGAATCAGGGGAGAACGAAGGGTGAACTGTCCGACTGACCAGAGACAGTCAAGGCACCTTTCCCTTCTTTAAGACGCTGGAACATTGACTCTGATGTTATCAGTGAAATTAACTGATCTGAGACATTGAAAAGATTCTCGTTACTGCACATCAGGAATTCAAACATAATTTCGGCTTCGGGAGAATCAGAACACTTAGTAACAGACAAGACACGCAAAGGCTCGAAGGGAAACGGCTCCGGTTGTAGGAGAGCTGGTTCCTGGTGACATGGATGTGTCTGCAGTGGGTGGGATCAGACTGTTTCCATGTATCCACAATGAATGCCCCACTCTTTATTTCGGAAGAGTAAAACTGATAGAGACAATTGTCATTCCGGTAGCAGCAATCTGAAACTTTAACTCACTGGCTTAAGTCTGCATAAGCCCCTGTGGCGCAATTGGTCAGCGCGTCGGTCTCTTAACTGAAAGGTTGGTGGTTCGAGACCACTCAGGGGCGAAGCTTTCACTGTTTCCTCCCCATCAGCATTGATTATCACACAGTTCCGGGCTGTCATTGGCTACTTGTGCTGAAAATAAAGACCCCCAAAATGTTGCCGTTGTTAACTGATAACCAGTAAGCTCCCAGGTAAGTGGCTTTTGTCGAATATTAATTTCAAAAATAATGAGAAAACAATTAGACCTACCATGTACCGATATCTAACCCACTGGAAATTTATGAAGTTATTGGATTGAAACAAACCCATCAATTATTCTCAGCTCCACAGTGAGTGAGACAGGGAAAAGCAAAAAAGCAGCAATATTCCGGCCCCACACTCTGCAATCACCCGCTGCCAGCAGAAAGCGGCGACTGCAGCTTCAATCAGCGGGTTACTGCCCATCCCTGGGACACAAGATACTCCAACCCGGGCCAAACCTCCCAATACACCGAGCACAGGCTCAGGAAAACACAGGTAGATTATATCCCGGTCACTAAACCTCCGAGCAGCATTTACAGAATATCCGAGTGAGTGAGTCATACATAAATGTCACACTTTTTAAATCGTTTCACTAGAAAATTCCTTCATTGTATTGAAAAATTAACTGTTGTGAATCTGAAAATGAGCACCTTGGGATTTGTGTTACCGAGTGACATTTTTCCATTGTTTGTCCGTCAGGTTTGCAATTCAAATTGTGTTGGATATTGAAGCAAATCTGATTTCAAAATGAGGTCACAAAGCAGCTAAACATTAAATCCAGAAACAAATCCTAAGGAAAATGGATCACAATGTTTGGAAGGAGGTGCAGCTGAGAAGCGGAAGCTCTGAATGGTATTATTGATGAATGAGTGAAAAATATTGGATCCTTGGTCAATCATCATAGCCGAGTGGTTAAATGGATGGTTCTAAAATCCATTGGAGTCTCCGCAGGTAAAATCAAACCTTACCGAATGCTCTTCTTATTATTGCTGATTTCAACCAGGTGTCCACTGAACTCCTGGATCAATGGAAGAAAAAACATTCAAAATTTCTCCTTATTTTTGGACTCTAAGGGAATGAAGGGCTATCGGGATCGGGTGGGAAATTGGTGTTGAGGTTGGGGATCCGCCCTGATCTTATTAAGTGACGGAGGAGGCTTCTGGGGCCTTATGATGTATTGGTGCTGCTTTGATTCTGTTCTGTTTCAGGAGCAATATCAGACAAAGCAATGGGCAGTAGCATCCTGAGCTCGGTAATTCAGCTGAGTTGTTGTAATTGCTTGTTTAAGGTTTCACTCTTTATTGAGGCGTGGTTTCTAATCCCACTGCTGCTAAATTGTCCTATTGGTCGAAAAGGTGCCAGCTCACAGTTAAAACAGGTGTGTGCGGTGTTTCACTTTAATGGGAAGAACGAGGAGACACAATAAAAATATAAATGCCTGTGGAGAAAATGTGGGGTTGTCGAATGAGCTGAATTCCTCTTCCATAAGCTGGCATGGACAGACTGGGCCGAATTTCCTGCTCCTTTGCTGTAGCCATCTATAATTTTATACCAACAACACTAACCTATCCATAGGACCAGTCATCGTGGCTGAGTGGTTCAGGCGATGGGGTCCAGATCCAGTCAAGGCGATGTGGAGTAGCATCCTGAGCTTGGTAGCGCAGCTGTAGTGGTTGTTAAGGGTTTAAGGTCTCATTCTTAACTGAGGCGTGATTTTAAATCCCACTGCTGCTAAAATTGCCCTGTTAGTCGAAAAAGTGCCAGCTCACAGTTAAAGCAGGTGTATGCCGCATTTCACTTTAACAGTAATACTGAGGAGAGACAATGAACATAAAAATGGCTGCGGAGAAAAGGCGGGAGTGTTGAATTAGCTGAATTCCTTTTCCATGAGCTGGCACGGACACAATGGGCCGAATGTCCTCCTTCTCTGCTGTGGCCGCCTATAATTTTATACCAACAAAATTACCCTGTGCATAGGGGCAGTCATCATAGTCGAGTGGTTTAGGCGGTGGAGTCCAAATCCATTGGGGTTTCCTGCTTCTCATTTTTCCTGGTTTTAACTCTGTGTCTACAGAGTTAATTATCCGTTATATTGAATAAAATCCATCAAAACAAGCGGGCGTTTTCCTCTTTCTGTTCATTCACGAAACCTACAGTGGAAACGAAGCAAAACTTGGTGCCATGCTTGCTTTCTGGGCGTTTGTCTCTCCTTAGAAACAAACCCTTGCCCTCTGTAACTCTCGGTGTATATCCCTGTGTTTGTTCCTTTGTGTGTGTCAATGTGATTCAGTTTCCCGAGGAGGTGAACACATTTCTACCATCACAAACTTTATTCACATTAGTTGTGCAACTTCAGATGAAAATGTTACAGGGAAAAATATCAGGATGAAAGATGCAAGAGGAGTTTGCAATGTTTGGAAGGAGGTACAGCTAAGAAGTGGAAGATGTGAATGATGTTATTGATGATTGAGAGGAATGTATTGCAACCTTGGGGCTTGTGTAGTTTGATTACCTTCTACACTTTGAAATTCAGAACAAGCTGAGGCTCCAGGTGGAAAGCAACAGTTGTCTCCATGTATGTGGGGATACATATGTTGTGTGTGCCCGGCTAGTTCAACAGGTAGATCAAAGGCTCTAAATCTCAGGGTCGTGGGCTCACCGCACGTTGAGTGCAGTTTCTTTCAAACAAATAACCACCAACCTCTGTTCCTTTGAAACTGGCACACGACGGATATTCACCACTGATTCAAAGCACTTCCATGTCACATCTCTTTCTGTCTCACCTCCAGCTCTCTCCGCCCTTCCAGGAGCTGTTTGACCACACACAGTCAGTTAGTGCGAACGTAATACACAACGTGATCAGTTTCCAGATAACAGGCTAAAGAGACACCAGGATCTTCCTGATTCCCCCAGGTACTGATTACAGGAATGTGCACAGTGCCGATTATCCACAGTCACACACTCCTTCCAGTCTTGTCTACATTGTTCAGCTTTGAAATTTCTCGTATTTTCGCACTGGATTTCAATGTAAAGAAAACAGAGCTGTGATAAGCTTATACTGTTCAGCAGATATACTGCAAGAAGTTACATAACAGGCTGATGATAACAGTGCTCTTTGGTCGCGGTGAGCTCCAGTGAAGGATTGGCACCATTAATGTGTCGTTCAATTAGTCTTGTGATTGGTTGATCCATCAGGAGTGATATTTTTGTCAATGCAAACAGTAGGCACCAGAATTTGCCCTTCTCCCACCCATATTTTGCCTGGCACCACCATCCCTATGGCCAGTGCTTTGCAAACAGCCCTTCTCTTGTCCTTCTTTTACTCCGCTTCTGTCTTTGTTCCCGGCCTGTTCTAAGTGTGATATTTCCAACTCTGAGGCGAAACTTAAACTGATTCTGGTGGAGCTGCTAAATGTTTTCAATCAATAAGTAATTAATACTCATTTTGACAATTCCACAAGATCAATAAAACTGCATTCCCTGACCAGGAATCAAACCCAGGCCGCGGCGGTGAAAGCGCCGAATCCTGACCACTAGACCACCAGGGAAACTGGCAGACTTGTTTCAGGTTAGTTTATTGACGCTGCTTTTATCCCCGTTTCCACTTTAAATGGAATGAATTCTTCAGTCAATTACAACAACGGTTTCTGTGAGCTGGAACATGAAATTGACAGTGAGGTGAAATATCCCCATAAGCTGCTCATGTGTGACTGTCAATTTCCTAAACCCACCAACCTGATCACTGCGGTTGTTGTGAAATTGACAAGGGAACACATGGCAGACATTCATCACTGAAAGTAACTGACACACTTCTAAACACTTTCATGTCGCATCTGTTTCTGCTTCTGTCCCTGCCTCACCTCCGGCTCCCTCTGCCCGTCCAGCTCCCAGGTCAATTAGCTGCTTGATGCAGACACAGTCAGTTCATGAACCCAAGCTTTCCCTGGAAAGCAGGGACAGAGAATGCGGGACCCAAGGATTTTAGAAAGAAGAGGTTTGCAGATGACATGGTAAAGATAATCTGGGATCTCATCTTCCTGATTCTCCCAGACACTGATGACAGGAATGTGCACAGTGCCGATTATCCAGAGTTGCAGACACCTTCCAGTCTTGTGCAAGTAGTTGAGCTTTGAACCCACTCGCAAAAGTGGATTATAAAATGGCAGAATGAGTGTGAAAGAAGTGGTGTTGGGAAATATCAAATTATAGAAAGTTACAGCAAAAAAAGAGGCCATTCGGCCCTGTGTGCGACTTTCAAAGAACTCCAAAGAAGAGTCACACAGAATTGAAACATTAATTCTATTTCTCTACCAGAAATATTGCCAGACATGCTGAATTTTTCCAGCATTTTCTGTTTTCACTTCAGATTTCCCGCATCCACAGTATTTTGCTTTTATCTCTGGGTTTCTAGCCCAGTGACAATGCCAATACGCCATCTCCTGAATGCTCTGATTTGATTTGAACATGTTTTCCCGAAAGAAGTGCTGTTAGTAGCGGACGAGTATTGGGGGCGATTGTTTCTGACATCCATCTGGGTTTCCCCAATGTTGGTTTGCTGACTGCGGTTCTCATTATTCCCGATTTTGATCAACAGAATTAGTTATCTGGTAAATAGAATCAAACAAAAACTTCCGCGCTTTCTTATTTCCATTCATCTGCAAGGATTTGCGAAATCTGCAGACGGAAATGGAGTAAAACTGAGCGAGTTTGGTGTTTTTATGGGTGTTTGTCTCTCCTTGGCCCTCTGTCACTGTCGATGTATATGTCTGTGAGTGTCCCGCTGTGTGTGTCAATGTGGTTCAGTTCCTCATTTTTAGCAGTCCCCACTTTATTCATCTTACTGTGGCTTCATATTAAAATCGTAAAGAGAAAATAAAAACCGGTTTAAAAGGTTCAGGAGGAATTTTCTTTCTGTCTTTCTGAGTGGAGACTGTTCAGTTACTAAGTGTCCGAATGTTACAAAGCGGAGGGCGATTGAAATTTTCACTGAGCAACATTTAAACAGACACCGAGTCCTTGTGGTCGAGTGGTTAAGGCAATGGACACATCGAGAGAATGAATTTGTAAATACAAACAGTCCAAACTGATACCCCTCGGACATGAGGAACTGTATTTCTTCTCGAAGTTGTTCCACGTGTGACATTTGCAGCTCTGATGTGAAACTTCAACTCTCACTCCACTGATTCGGGCGGAGCTGTTGTGCGTTTCGGTTTTCAATCAATAAGTAAATGAGGCTTGTTTTAACAGTTTGTACCAGATCAATAAACCTTCATTGCCTGGCCGGGAATCGAGTCCGGGCCACAGCGGTGAATGGGCCGAATCTTTACCTCTAAATCACGAGGAAAGCTGTCTATAACTCTTGCAACGTGCTTTATCTGGGCCACGTTTGCCATTTCTCAGACACTTTCACCAGAGGTGTTTTTAAGGGGTAGCTGCAGTGAAGGATTCGCACCAATATAGTGTCGTTCAATTGGTCTGGTTCCAAATCCTGCTCAGGAATTTAAGAAAAACTTTGAATTTGCTCAGTGTCTTGACTTCAAAAGCGAGAATGTAAGAAAGTACATTCCCCCAAGCGTGTAATAAAATGTCGGAATGACTGGGAAATTATGCTGGGAAACATAAAATTGTAGACAGTTACAGCAAAGAATGAGGCCATTCGGCCTGGCGCGCTGCTTTCAAAGAGCAGTTGTGATTGATTGGTCAGGAGTGATATTTGTGTCAGTGAAAACAGTCGGCAGTAAAATCTCTCACATTACCACGGCAGACTTTCATCACTGAAAGCAACTGACACACGTCAAATTCTGCCGCTTTCATGTCGCATCTTTAACTTCCTGTTCTCCCTTTCAGGCATTTCCAGGTCTATCAAATATTATCCATGCAGAACGTTGTCCTGTTCCTCGTTCCACTAGGAGACTTACTGTGAGCGGGGTTGAGTAACTGGCTTCATAGCTCAGTGGTTTAGAGCACTGGTCTTGCAAACCAGGGGTCGTGAGTTCAATTCTCACTGGGGCCTGCGATTAACGTTTATGAAATTTGGTAACAAGGTAACCTTTGAGCATAGCACTGTAAACAGATAAAAGCTAGAAATCCAAAACAAAATAAAAAAATACCTCGAAAAACTCAGCAGGTTCGACAGCATCTGCGGAGAGGAACACAGTTAACGTTTCGAGTCCGTATGGCAACAAGATGGCAGGTGGATTATAATGTAGGCAGGTGCGATTATGTTCACTTGGTTATTAAAAATGAGAATAACAAAATGCTTTTAAAATGAGGAATTTGTAAGTGCTGATGTTCAAAGAAACTTGCGTGTGCTTGTACAAGCAATGTGGAAAGTTTGCATGCAGGATCAGCATGTTGGCCTTTATTGCAAGGGGATTGGAGAGCAAGAATAAAGAAGTCTTGCCACAGGGTTTTGGAGAGACGGCATCTGGAATCCCGTGTGCTGTTTTCATCTCCACATTTATAAAAGAATAGACTTGCATTGGGGACGGTGCAGGAGAGGTTCACTAAATTGATCTCTGGAATGTGCTGGTTGTCCTAAGATGAAAGGCTTTTATTCTCTGGAGTTTAGAAGAATGAAAACCAATCTAATTGAAACCTGTAAAATTCTGAGAGGGCTTGATAGGGTAGACACAGGGATTGTTTCCGCTGGTCAGGGAGTCTAAAACACTGGGGCACAGTCTCAGGGTAAAGGGTCGATAATTTCGGGCTGAGATGAGGAGAAATTACTTCATCCAAAGGGTTGTGAATCTTTGAATTCTCTACCCAGAGGGTTGTGGATGTTCCATCATTGAATACATTTAAGGCCGGGATGGATAGATGTTTGGTCTTTCGGGGGACTAAGGGAAATGGAGAACGGGCAGTATAATGGAGTTGAAGCCCAAGATCAGCCATGATCGAATTGAGTGATGGGACAAGCTCGATGGGCCGTGTGATCTACTCCTGCTCCTATTTCTTATGATCATATATATAATAAAGACAGTAATTCATGTTATAATAAAAACAGAAAGTATTGGAAGTTCTCAGCAGGTCTGACAACAAATGTGAAGGGAGAAACAGAGTGAAGGTTTCGAGTCTAATTTGACACTTTTTCAAACCATAAATTGGCTGCTAGTTATGACATTTTGCACAACATCAAGACAGAATTGAACCCAGGCGGTGAAAGCACCGAGGCTGGACCACTAGAGTGTTAGATTCCAACTGAAGGTTTAATGGTTTAAGAAAACCTAGGGTCAAATAGATTCCCTCTCTTCCTGCTTCTACTCATATTACCGACATAATTCTACTTTGTGTCCTTTGGCTACAAGGAAATATTGTCCAAACTTTGCCAGCCCTGCTGTTATTTAGTAAGTTCTCACACAAGTATTGCGTGTCTCCAAATATTGTGTGCAGTTCTGGAATCAGCATCATAGGAAGGGTGTGATTGCACTGGAGAGAGTGCAGAGGAGATTTACCAAGACGTTGCCTGGGCTGGAGAGTTTTAGTTATGAGGAGAGATTAGATAGGCTGGGGTTATTTTTCTTGGAGCAGAGGAGATTGAGTGGGGACATGATTGAGGTGTATAAAATTATGAGGGGCATAGATAGAGTAGACAGGAAGGAACATTTCCCCTTGGTGGAGGGATCAATAACCAGGGAGCATATATTTAAGATAAGGGGAAGGAGGTTTAGAGGGGATGTGAGGAAGAATTATTTCACCCAGAGGTTAGTGGAAATCTGGAACTCACTGCCTGAAAGGGTGGTAAAGGCAGAAACCCTCATAACATTCAAAAAGTATTTGAATGTGCACTTGCAATGCCATGGCATAGAAGGCTATGGGCCTAGTGCTGGAAAATGGGATTAGAACAGTTAGGTACTTGTTTGACGGCGCAGATTCGATGGGCTGAAGGGCCTCTTGCTGTGCTGTAGACCTCTATGGCTCTTTGACTAAATAGATTTATGAATATTCATTTCAAATAACGCGAGAAACTGAAACAAACATGTGCGTAACATTCAACCTATTAGAAAGATTGGGTTCAAAGCAACGAATAGAAATTGACTGTCAAATTGCATTTACCGAACTGGAACACACCATCACAATGAATGAATCCATTGTCTGTTAAAATGTTGCTCAGTGAAAATTTCAATCATCCTCTGCTGTTTCACATACAGGCACTGAGTCAATAAGCAGTCTCCACTCAAATAAATACAAAGGGTCAATCTCCTCTTGCAACTTTTCAACCTGTTGTTATTCTCTGTACCATTTACCATGAAGATATATAACGAAAGTGAATAAGGTTTGCGATGGTAAAAAATGTGTTCACCCCTCGGGGAACTGAACCACATTGAGACACACAGACACATGCAGCGTGAGTAATAGTGGGCAAGGTTTTATCTCTAAGGAGATAAAAACTCTCAGAACGCAAGTATGGCACAAATCAGCTCAGTGTTGTATCATTTCTGACTGCAAATTCCGTGAATTCTTTGGATCAACAGAAATGAAGCAACACGGAAGTGAAGCAGGAAAACTACACGGGAGTGTTTGGAAGGTGCTGATTCCATTTAACCAATAGTTAATTCTGGAGGCAGCAAAACGAAGGAACAGCGAGAAGTACAGTCAGCAGGACTCTAACCCACGTGGGGAGGCCCCAGTGGATTTTAAATCCATCCCTGTAACCACTCAGCCACGGCTGCAAGCCTTATCCTAGCGTCATTGTTGTTCATGTAAAATCCTGGAATGGTTACAGCAGAGAATGAGAGCATTCAGCCCCACCTATTCCCAGTCACCCTGCAATTCCTACAGCCTCCCTTGTTCTACCTGCCAAGACGAACTACATCATATGTCAAATACCCCGAGCCTATTCTAAAGGATTTGATGAAACGTCTGAAAGACAAACCAACTGAAACTTTGGCAATGGTGGGATTAAAATCTATGATTTAATAGGAACTGGTGCTTAAATCCAGCGCCTGAGACCACTCGCATACGCTACTGCTGGCAATATGAAAGTAACCATTGCCTTGATTAGTAACGGGACTGAATTGGAACATAACAAATAGCTACAGGAATAGACCATTTTGTCTTTCGAGCCCCTCACTGTACCATAAAATCAGAGCCAAAAACAACATATAGAGACCATTCAGCCGGGTCAGAGGAACAGAAGCCGTTCAGCCCTGTGACCCTGCTCAACCATTCAATAAGATCAAGGCTGATCTGTTTGTGGTCTCAACTCCACTTTCCTGTCTGTCTGTCCGTACCCAGCCCCACCCTCACCACCCCCCATAACCTTTGAGTCTCTTCTCTACCAAAAATCTGTCCAAATCAGCCTTGAATAAATTCAATGACCCAGCCTCCACTGCTTTCTGGAGAAAATTCCTCAGACTAACGACCCTCTGAAAAAACAAAAAAAAAAACTCTTCATCTGCGTCTGAAAAGGGAAGCCTCTTCCTCTTCTGGAATTAACTCACCTGGCCCCTCTCCCCTACCTTTTCCCTGGACATGTTGCAGTATTTGGTCCAATTCCCTTTTGAATTCCGCTGCTGAATCTACCATCCCCACACTCTCTATCTAACCCAGCCGCCGGATCCATCCCTCCCAGGTCGCCATGTGGAAATGCATGGTGACCCTACACTGAAGAACATGTCCCAGACATACTCAGCTACTTGACAACAGAACAACATGAAGTGACTATTGTGGAAAATTGAATGAGACAACATTTTAAATCATCAAGATATTGACACACACTCCATAGAGAAACTGGCTTTCAAACAATCAGGATAGAATTAAACACACCAGTACCTATCAGAGGGAGTAAAATTAAAGTGAAGAGGGAAACAAACTCTAGGTTTAGAAAATATCCACAAGGTGGATGAAGGTGAATAGTGAGCTAGAGAATCTTTAAAGTCCGTGCATGAACTTCTGTTTGAACCAGATGTATTTACCAATGTCAATAATTTAAAATTGTGTGAGATGATCTGCAGGTGAGGAGGATGAATCTCAGCCGATAGTTATCACATTTAGTGGATAAAGTTTTCACATTTACTCTTGGTGGCAGCTCAAGGGTTTGTGTAGCTGATTCTGATCATTCTAGTAGCTTTAGTGTGTTATCCACGGTTTGTCATAAAGAAATTAGGAAAACAAGCTCGTAGCTTAGAAATAGTGAGGTTAGTCAGAAATCAGTTGTGAGAAATCAATAAGGATATTCCCTTCTCAAGGTGGTTATATCTGTAAGAAATCACTGCCTAATAACCTTATAAAATCTTCAGAAGTGTATTGAATATTGTACGAATGGCTCCCCCTTTCCCTCTCTTTCTCGCTTAGGAACAAAGATTCCTGGCTTGACAAACATAGGACAACATATCCCAATGTTACCTCATAGGGATGGACTCAGGAGTTAGGGAATGGAATTTGTACTGGTGACTGAAGACAATGGCTCTGATCTTCCCAATTATTAAAAGGTGCAAATTTCTGCTCATCCTGTACGGAATGTTGGATAAGCAGTTTGATAATTTAGTAACAGTGAAGGGATGGAGAGGGATGGTGGTGAGGTAGAGCTGGGTGTTGTCAGTGTACATGTGAAAACTAACATGGTGCTTTTGGATGATGTCACCTCGTGGCAGCATGGAGATGAGAAATAGGAGGTATCAAGGTTAGATCCTTTTTTTAGGATGGATGATGACAGTGGATTTAAAGGTGAGAGGGACAGTACCAGAAGAGAGGGGAAAAAAAAAACATGAACAATATCAGCCAACATGGAGAAGTTGAATGGTCAGCAGTTCAGTGGGAATCGGGTCACTGGAGCGGAAGGCGAGTCTCATGGACAAGATGAACACTGAAAGGTTATGAAGGGAAATAGGAAACTGGAGAAAGATCTAAGTTCAGATCTCGGACATGGGGGATCTTTAGAGACAGTTGTCCCGGTGGGCTAGTGGAAGGGAGGGAAGCAGCAGAGGCAGCTGATCGGATTGACTCAATCTTAGTGACAAAGAAGCTGCATGAGCTCCTCACACTTGCTGTTGGAGGTGAGAACAGAACAGGCATGGGAGAGAGAGAGAGCACTTCAAAAGGAACTAACTTCTGTAGAGAAATGAAAAAGACTCGACACACTCTGTGTTTGACACAAAGCTAATTTATTTGACTTTTATCCAGAATTTTAACCCCTATAACTGGGTTGAAGTTTATTAACATCAGCAGAAACAGACCCCATAGAACATGGTTCAGTCCCAAATGTGATTAACAGCAAAATCCAATCACTGTAGTTACTTGTCAACTTGAGTTAATGTTTCGAGTCCATGTGACTCTTCTGAAGAAGAGTCTATGTGGACTCAAATCGTAAACTTTGTTTTTCTGTTCACAGATGCTGCCAGACCGGCTGAGTCTTTCTACACTTTGTTTTATTTCAGATTTCCAGCATCTGCAGTATTTTATCTTTATACTTGTGAACTGGTTGTTATCACTGAAGTGTGGATGAACAACCAAATGACTTGCCACACTCGGAGCGTGAGAACAGCCTCTCCCCAGTGTAAATTCACTGGTGTACAGTGAGGTCAGAGGATTGCCTGAAGCCAGGCCCATTATGAGAGCACCTCAACGGTCTTTCGTCAGTCTGAACATGTTAATAAGGCATCAGTTGCCTGGAACATTTCTAGCACTTCCCGCAGTCCGGGCATTTAAAATGCCTCATCAGTGTGAACTCACTCGTGTGTCTGCAGATGGGACAACTGAGTGAATCCCTTTCCACAGTTGGAGCAGTTGAATGGTCTCTCGTCAGTGTGAACATGTTGATGGGAACCAATGAACATTCTCCACTCTCACAATCCGCTGCTTCCGGCTTCTCTCCGGCACCAACCTCAAGCAAAGAGAGCAGGAGACTCCGAGCATGCGCCATCCACCCGGACAACCCGCGGCAGATAGAGCGGTTTCTGAGGCGCACGGGGTTGTGGGTAATCAGGCCGCCATTAGAGACCTCGTCTCAGTTAATCTTTGCCTGAAACTGGGAAAGCAAGGGGAAGGTTCAATTCGCATCGGGATAGAAAATAAGAAAGATCAAGTTCCAACTCCTGCCATTCGGACTAGAGATGATAAGGGACAAAAAGGAGGATTTACACATGGGGGCAAATGGCATAGCCGAGAGTCGAAATGAATACTTTGCAACTGCCTTTACAAAGGAAGAAAATGCTACCCAGAACATGGTGAAAGAGGAGGTGATTCAGATTCAGAAAGGTTTAAAATTGAATTCGAGGAGATATTAGATAGGTTACCAATACTTAAAGTTGTGAAACAAAAACAGAACATTCTGGAAAAACTCAGCCGGTCTTACAGCATCTGTGGAATGAAAAAATAAACAATTAATGTTTCGAGTCCGTATGACTTACTGTTTTGTTCTCCCTCCGCAGATGCTGTTAGACCTACTGAGTTTTTCCAGCATTTTCTGCTTTTGTTTCAGAATTCCAGCATCTGCAGTATTTTGCTTTTACTTTAAAGTTGTGAAATCACCTGAGCCAAAAGAGATGCACCCAAGGATCCTGGGAGAAATAAGAGTGAAATTTACAGAGGTGGTGGCCATAATATTTAATTGTGCCTTAGACTCAGGTGCCAAAGGGCTCGAAAATTGCAAAAGTTACACCCTTGTTCCAGAATAGGTGTAAGGATAAGCCCAGCAACTGCAGGCCAATTACTTTAACTTCAGTGGTGAGAAACATCTAGAAACTATAATTTGGACGAAGTTAGCAGTCACATGGACAAATGCAGGTTAATAAAGGAAAAACAACATGGACTTCTCAAGAGAAAATCATGTTTAACTTCCTGGAGTTTTTTGAAGAGGTAACAGAGAGGGTTGATGAGGGCAATGCTCTTGATATAGTGTACATGGACTTTCAAAAGTCACTTCGTACAGGGCTGCTCAACAGACTTTTAAGCAAAGTTATAGCTCGTGGAATAAATGGGACAGTAGCCACATGGATACGGAATTGGCTCAGTGGAAGGAAACAGAATGTAGTTAATGGATGTTTTTTAGGCTGGTGGAAGGTTTGTAATGGTGTTCCCCAGGGGTCAGTGTTGGGACTCGGGCTTTTCCTGATATATATTAATGACCTAAATCTTGATGTAAAGGGAAAAATTTCAAAGTTTGCAGAAGATACAAAAGTGGTTGAAGGAGAAAGGGACCTGGGTGTATATGTCCATAAGTCATTGAATGTGGAAGGAGAGTGATTGAGAGAGTGATTAATAAAATATACAGTATCCTGGGTTTTATTAATAGGGGCATAGAGTAGAAGAGAAGAAGGTCATGTATAAGTCACTCGCTTGGCCTCAGGTGGTTTATTGCATCCATTTCTGGGCAGCACACTTCAGGAAGGATGTGAAGGCATTGGAGAGGGTGCAGAAAAGATTCACAAGCTTGATTCCAGGGAGGAAGGACAGCACATCAGAAGATAAATTGGAAAAAATTAGGACAGTTTTCATTAGAGAAAAGGAGGCTGGGAGGATATTTGGCAGAGTTATTCAAAATCAAGTGGGGGCTGCACAGAGTAGATAAGGAGAAACTGTTCCCACTCATCAAATGATTGAGAACAGGAGGGCATAGTTTTAAAGTGATCAGTAAAATAATCAACAATGATATGAGAAAAATCCTTTCACGCAGTATCTGGTTAGGGTCTGGAATGCTTTGTGTGGGAGTGTGGTGGAGGCAGGTCCAATTGAAGCATTCAGGCAGGAATTAGGCTATTATCTGAAAAGGAAGAATATACAGGTTTATGGGGGAAAGGCAGAAGAATAGGACTGGTTGAGTTGCTGATTCGGAGAGCCAGTGCAGACACGATGGGCTAAATGCCAAGCGCCAAACCAAATCTATAACGTGGTAAAAATTATTGGTTCATTCTGACAGTCAATCTCTATCAATATGTTTGTAACAGAGCAACATTCCATTGTTCTCCCAGATTTACATTCTAACAGGAAGTTCCAGATGTTTGTAGCGCTGTGATCTTGTGGTGTGGACAATAACATCGTCAATGTTATTGTCCACACCACAAGATCACACATCAATCTTGTGGAAAGTGTCTGATACATCCAGAGTGATATGGTCTGCAAAATGCAATCTGTGTGAGTCATTGGAATATGATTGTGTAATAGTTCAATGTGATCTGACCACTCACTGAGTGAGTCCGTATAAGTGTAACATAGATACACACAGCTTGTGTCATAGTTCAGTGAGACCTGACTACTTAATGAGTGAGTCTGTATGAGGGTGAGATTCTGCTAACATAGACATTACAAACTAAGAATGACAAGGTCCATCTCCTACCATTTGCATCCTGCAATAATGGACCTGTTGGCAAATTCTTGGGAATTAATCTGTTTCAATAAGTCTGTCACAAACTAACACCCTGTTGTTCTGCTGTGCTTTATATTTTAATGGGCATTAGCAGACATATTTATTGCTATGAGCTTGGGTAGTGGCTATGTCTTCACTCTACTCTGTTGATCTGATCAAGAAGGGCTGCTGCAGAAAGAAGGACTTGGTCTGTCAGACGCGGTCACTGTGAAAGTGATAATGAAACATCTGTGTGTCAAAGTTCAGTGACACCTGATCACTTACCGAGTGTGAGTCAATGAAAATGTAACTCAAATAATCTCAGCTCCTGCAGGTGATTCTCTGGCTACAATGACATAGATAAGAAAGGAATCAGGAGCATGTAGTCCCACCCAGCTGAACACCAGTGGAGAGGCATTGGAGGAGGATGGTTCAGTCAGTGGTGGACAGACAGGCCAAGAAGGACAATGAGGGAGAATTTACCTTTGTCACATTCACAGAGGATGTAATTTTTGACTTTGATGAGAGCTGTTTCAATATTGTGGCAGGGGCAGTTTTCTTATTGGAGGGATTGAACCATGGAGTTCCATTAAAGATTGGCATGGATTTTGGAGGTGACCAGGACTTTGGAGAGAAAAGGGTGGAGAGAAATGGGGAGATAGTTTGCAAGGTCATTGGGGTCAAGGATTGGTTTTATTGCGGAGGGAGTGATGATGGCAGATTTAAAGGAGAGGGAACGTGCTTCAAAGGAACTAACTTGTGTTCGAGATATTAAAAAGACTCAACGCACTGTGTTTAACACAAAACTGGTTTATTTGATTTTTATACAGAATATTAACCAGAATGACAGGGCTGGAGTTTATTAACATCAGCAGAAACAGACCTCAATGAACATGTCCTGGATGTGATTAACAGGAAAATCCAATCACTGCAGTTACTTACGAAATCACTGGTGTTTCACCCAGTTAGCTGACCGAGTGTTGGAAGGGATTCACTCAGAGCAGGTGAACAGTCTCTCCCCATTGTGAGCTAGCTGGTGCGTCAGCAGGTGGGATGACTGAGTGAATCCTTTCCCACACTTGGAGCATCTGAACGGCCACTCCCCCGTGTGAACTCACTGGTGTACAGCGAGTTGAGAGGATCACCTAAACCCAGTCCCACAGTGAAAGCACCTAAGTGGTCTCTCATCAGTGTGAACCAATTGATGGGACACCAGTTCGCCAGAACTTTTAAAGCACTTTTTGCAGTCTGGACATTTAAAAGGTCTCTCATCAGTGTGAATTTATTGATGTGTCTTTAGATGGGATGATTGAGTAAATCTCTTCCCACACTCGGAGCAGCTGAACAACTTCTCCCCAGTGTGAACTCGCTGTGAACCAGGTTGTTTGAATGGGCGAATTTTTTCCCACACTCGGAGCAGCTGAATGGCCTCCCCTCAGTGTGAATTTGTTCATGTCTCAGCAGGCTGGATAACTGAGTGAATCCCTTCCCACACTCCGTACAGGTGAACAGTCTCTCCCCAGTGTGAATTTACTGGTGCCTCAGCAGGGTGGATAACTGAGTGAATCCCTTCTCACGTACAGGTGAATGGCCTCTCCCCAGTGTGGACTCGCTGCTGTATGGTGAGTTCAGATAAACGCCTGAACCCAGTCCCACAGTGAGAGCATCTGAACGGTCTCTCGTCAGTGTGAAGATGCTGGTGCGCCAGCAGGTTGGATGAGTCAGTGAATCCTCTCTCACACTCGGAGCAGGAGAACGGTTTTTCCCCAGTGTGAACCCGCTGGTGTATCACCAGGCTGGATGACTGAGTGAATCCTTTCCCAGAAATGGAGCAAGTGAACGGTCTCTCCCCCGTGTGAACTCTCTGGTGCCTCAGCAGGTTGGATGAATTAATGAATCCCTTCCTACACTCTGGGCAGGTGAACAGCCTCTCCCCAGTGTGACTGTCTCGATGAGTTTCCAGCTGAACTGCATAAGTGAATCCCTTCCTACAATCTGCACGTTTCCACAGCTTCTCCCCATTGTGACTGCAGTTATGTTCTGACAGGCCAGATGATCGGCTGGTCTCATCCACACACAGAACACGTGTACGGTTTCTCCCCACTGTGAACAGTGCTTTTTCCTTCCATTTTCAAAATCCAATGATATTCAGGTTACCACAAATTTGGCGAATCCATCAGATCCTGATGTGATGTTTTATTTCACTTCCCCAAATTAAAATCCTCCCCTCCTAATAGTCTGTGAAACTGATTTAAAACAGAAAAAAAGGAGTGAGAGAGAACCCACAAAAACACAAAGGCAGGTTGTGAAATGGAGCTGAATTAATCTGGGAATTTGTGGGGCCGGCACTAGGAAAATGTGACCATGAAAGCTGCTGGATTGTCATAAAAACCCAACAGGTTCACTAATGTCCTACAGGGAAGGGAACCTGGCACTCGGTCTGGGCCTACACAAGACTCTGGACTCCATCGGAGCAAATAGAGAGAGAGGTTGGAGAGGTATTGGATAAAACAAAGGGATAAACTTTAAATCTCCATCCCTAGAAGGACCAGGGTAACAGGTGTAGGTGAACACCATCACCTACAAGTTCCCCTCCAAGTCACACACCGTCCTGACTTGTCTGACATCCAGCACTGGATTAACAGAAATTTCCTCCATTTAAATATTGAGAAGACGAAAGCCATTGTCTTCAGTCCTCGCTACAAACTCCACTCCATAGTCATTGGCTCCATCCCTCTACCTTGCTGGGAGTTGGAGCAGAGCCGACCTGTGGGAGATACTCGGGAGATGAGAAGAGCCTAGAAATACAGGTCGGGGATTCGAGTGAGGCCTACCTTGCTGGGAGTCAGAGCAGAGCAGACCTGCAGGAGACAGTGGGGAGCTGAGGAGCCCCTATAAATACAGATGGGGGATTTGAGTGAGGAGTGTCTATAAATACAGACTGAGGATTCGAGTGAGGAGTGTCTATAAATACAGACAGGATATTTGAGTGAGGAACACATATAAATACAGACCGGGGATTTGAGTGAGGAACGCCTATAAATACAGACCGGGGATTTGAGTGAGGAGCGTCTATAAATACAGACCGAGGATTTGAGTGAGGAGCGTCTATAAATATAGAGTGAGGATTTGAGTGAGGAGTGTCTATAAATACAGACTGAGGATTCGAGTGAGGAGTGTCTATAAATACAGACAGGATATTTGAGTGAGGAACACATATAAATACAGACCGGGGATTTGAGTGAGGAACGCCTATAAATACAGACCGGGGATTTGAGTGAGGAGCGTCTATAAATACAGACCGAGGATTTGAGTGAGGAGCGTCTATAAATATAGAGTGAGGATTTGAGTGAGGAGTGTCTATAAATACAGACTGAGGATTCGAGTGAGGAGTGTCTATAAATACAGACAGGATATTTGAGTGAGGAGCGTCTATAAATACAGAGTGAGGATTTGAGTGAGGAGTGTCTATAAATACAGACTGGGGATTTGAGTGAGGAAAGTTTATAAATACAGACGGGGGATTTGAGTGAGGAGCGTCTATAAATACAGACGGGGGGTTTGAGTGAGGAACGTCTATAAACACAGACGGGGTATTTGAGTAAGGAACATCTATAAATACAGACGGGGGATTTGAGTGAGGAGCGTCTATAAATACAGACGGGGGATCTGAGTGAGGAATGGGCTATTTCACTGTTGCAGCTGCTGTGAGGCAGCAGGAGAGGGGGGAAAGAGGCAACTGTGATGTCACAGGAAGCTGGTACGTTGATTGGTTGGTAAGTGCTCAGTCTAAGGGACAGTGTGTGAGAAACCAGGTTAGGACAAGCGAGTTCGGGTAGATCTATAAATAAAAATAACTAAAACTTTACAATCAAAAACCAAAATTTGAAAACTTTAAAACTCAAATAAAACACAAATATTTTAAACAAGCAATAAAATAGAGTTACTTAAATCAACATCTAATACACATCCCTTGTAGTTAAGAAGCATATAATCTTTAGTTGTCAGTGGTACTAGCATTCAGTAAACACAGTAAATTGTAGCATACATAGGAAGAAAGTAATTAAAGTAAATTAACTAAATAACATAAGTTAGAATGGTAGGACAGGGGTTATGTTGCAGCTGTGACATGTGGGAGCTTTTGGACGCCAAGGCGATCCATGACAAACACGTCTGCAGGAAGTGTAAGCAGCTTGAGGAATTCCAGATCAGGATTATTGATCTGGAAATCGAAATGCAGACACTGTGCAACATAAGGGATGGGGAGAAATACCTGGATACTTTGTTCCAGAAGACAGTCACACCTCTTAGAAGAGGGTCATCTGTTTTGATCAGCAGTGAGGGACAGGAGGATGTGACTGTCAGTGAGGCAGGTGATGGGACTGAGCAGGCAGTAGTGGAGGAGTCTCAGACTTTGCAAGTGTCAAACAGGTTTGAGGTGCTCACAACCTGTGTGGATGAAAGTGAAATGTGCAAGGTGGATGAGCTGGCTGGCCATGATACTGTGGTACAGGAAGCCATTCACGCAGGGGGAGTAAAAAGGAATGTAGTGGTAGTAAGGGATAGTATAGTGAGGGCATTGACACTGTTTTCTGCAGCAAAAAGTGAGAGTCCAGACGGCTGTGTTGCCTGCCCAGTGCCAGGGTTCGGGACATCTGCTCAGGGCTGGAGAGGGACTTGCAATGGGAGGGGGAGAATCCAGTTGTCGTGGTCCATGTACGTACCAATGACATAGGTAGAACTAGGAAAGAGGTTCTGTAAATTCAGTGTAAGGAGATAGGCACCAAATTATGTAGCAGAAACTCAAAGGTAATAATCTCTGGATTATTACCTGAGGCACGTGCAATTTGGCATCGGGCAAATAAGATTAGCGAGACCAATGCGTGGCTCAAAGATTGGTGTGGGAGAAGTGGGTTCCGGTTTGTGGGGCACTTGTATCTGTGTTGGGGACAGTGGGGGCTGTACCGTTGGGATGGTTTACACCTGAACTGTGCTGGGATGAGTGTCCTTGCAAATCGCATAGTTAGGGAAGTAGAGAAGGCTTTAAACTGAACAAGAGCAGTGAGGGATCAAGCTTGGGTAGAGGTAGCAATTCAAGGTGTAGAGTCAAGACAGGAGAGCAAAATAGTAATATGAGAAATGATGGTCAGAGAATGGCAGGAAAGGACTGAGAGAAAAAGCCTAAGAAGAAATCAACAGTCAAGACTAGATGTTACAACGGTAACAAAAATATAAGACTCAAAGCTCTCTATCTGAATGCACATAGCATTCAAAACAAAGTAAATGAATTGATGACCCACACAGAAGTAAATAAATATGATCTGATAGTAATTATGGAGACGTGGCTGCAGGATAACTAAGATTGGGTCCTTAATATTGAGGGTACATGACATTCAAGGAGAATAGGAAGCTCAGTAAAGGTGTATGGGTAGCATTGTTAATCAAAGAGGGCATTGGTGCAATAGTTAGAGATGACCTTGGATGAGGAGATCAGGATGTAGAATCGGTTTGGGTGGAGATGAGGAATAGTAGGGGAAAAATAGTCATTAGTGGGAGTGGTTGACGGGCCCCTAACAGCAGCCATAGTGTAGGACAAAGTATTCAAGAGAAAATATTGTGTGCTTGTGATAAAGGGACGGCAATAATCATAGGTGATTTTAATCTACACATTAACTGGAAGTATCAGATTGGCAGTAATAGCCTGGGTGAGGAGTTCTTAGAATGCTTTTGAGATAGTTTCTTAGAGCAGCATGTTCAGAAGCCAATCAGAGAGCAGGTTATATTTGACTTGGTATTGTGTAATGTAACAGGATTAAGTAATGACCTCAGAGTAAGGGCACTGCTAGGTAGCAGCGAGCACAATATGGTTGAATTTTACATCCAGTTTGAAAGGGAGAAGAGTGGGTCACAGACTAGTATCTTAAACTTAAATAAGGGCAACTTTGTGGGGATGAAAGCTGAGCTAGCTGAAGTGAAATGGGAAACTAGCCTAGAGGATAGATGAATAGAGAAGCAGTGGCAGGCATTTAGGGGGATATTTCAGAGTATTCAGAATGAATCCCGACCATATAGAAAAATTATAAGGGGAGGACCCACCATCTGTGGTTAACTAAAGAAGTTAAGGAAAGCTTCAAGCTTAAGGAAAAAGCATACAACTCCGCAAAGATGAGCAGCAGGACAGATGATTGGACAGAATATAAAGAACAGTCGAAAATGGCTAAAAGGTTAATCAGGAGAAAGAAATTAGAGTGTGAGAGGAAGTTTGCTAGAAATGTAAAAATGGATAGCAAGTGTTTCTACAGGTGCTTAAAAAGGAAAAGAGTGAGCAAAGTGAGTGTTGGTCCTCTAGAGGGTGACAGTGGGGAGTTAATAGTAGATAAGGAAATGGTGGAAGAAATGAATAATATTTTGCTTCTGTGTTCAATATAAAGGATACAAAAAACATTCCAGTAATAGCTGCAAATCAGAAGGTGACAGGAGAAAGGAACTTGGTGAAATTGAAATCATTGGGGAAATGGTACTGAGCAAATTGAAGGAGCTGCTGATGTCAAGTCTCTGGGACCCAATGAACTACATCCTTGGGTCTTAAAAGAGGCGGCTAATGCGGTAGTCGGTGCGCTGGTGTTAATTTTCCAAAATTCGCTCGATTTTGGAAAGGTTCCATCAGATTGGAAAGTAGCAAATATATCCCCTCTATTCAAGAAGGGAGGGAGGCAGGAAACAGGAAACTATAGGCCAGTTAGCTTGACGTCTGTCGTGGGGAAGTTATCAGAATCAATCATTAAGGAGATTATAGCTGGGCACTTAGAAGAGGTCAAGGCAATCGGGAAGAGTCAGCATGGTTTTGTGAAAGGAAAATCCTGTTTAACCAACTGATTGGAGTTTTTTTGAAGGAGTAACATGCGCAATGGATAAAGGGGAGCCTGTAGATGTACTGTACTTGGATTTTCAGAAGGCTTTTGAGAAGGTGCCACATCAAATTATTATGGAAAATAAAAGCGCATGGTGTAGGGGGTAACTTATTAGCATGGATAGGAGATTGGCTGGCTGGCAGAAAGCAGAGAGTGTGTGTAAATGGGTCTTTTTCTGATTGGCAGGATGTGACGAGTGGAGTCCCACAGGGGTCTGTGCTGGGGCCTCAACTTTTTATGATTTACATCAATGACTTAGAGGAGGGGAGTGAAGACATGGTCGCTAAATTGGCAGATGGCACAAAGATAGCAAGGAAAGTATGTTGTGAAGAGGACACGAGGAGGTTGCAGATGGATATAGATAGGTCGAATGAGTGGCCAAAGATCTGGCAAATGGAGTAAAATGTGGGAAAATGTGAAGTTGGTCACTTTGGCAGGAAGAACAAAAAAGCAGAGTATTGCTTAAATGGAAAATGGCTGCATAATTCTGAGGTGCAGAGGGACCTAGGTGTTCTAGTAAATGAGTCACAAAAAGTTTGTATGCAGGTACAGCAAGTAATTAATAAGGCTAATGGAATGCTATCCTTTGTTAGGAGAGGGGTTGAACATAAAAGTAAGGATGTTATGCTTCAGTTGTACAGGACTGCACCTTGAATTCTGTGTGCAGTTTTGGTCTCCTTATTTAAGGAAGAATATAAATGCATTGGAGGCGGTTCAAAGGATGTTCACTAGATTGATACCTGGAATGCGTGGGCTGTCTTATGAGGAAAGGTTGGACAGACTGGGCTTGTTTCCACTGGAGTTTAGAGGAGGGAGGAGTGATTTGATTGAAGTATACAAGATCTTGAATGGCCTTGACAAGGTGGACATGGAAAGGATGTTTCCTCTTGTGGGTGAGTCCAGAACTAGGGGGCACTGTTTCAAAATTAGGGGGTTGCCCTTTTAGGACAGAGATGAGGATAATTTTTTCTCTCAGAGGGATGTGCGAATGGGAATGCTCTGCCTTAGAAGGCAGTGGAGGCGCGACCATTGAATATTTTTAAGACACAGGTAGATAGATTCTTGTTAGGCAAGGGAATCAAAGGTTATCGAGGTTAGATGGGAATGTGGAAATTCAAAGACAACAAGATCAGTCATGATCTTATTGAATGGCACAGCAAGCTTGAGAGGCCAAATGTTCTGCTCCCGTTCCTATTCCATATGTTCTTATGGTGTCTCTCCAGTGTGAATTCGCTGGTGTATTTGTAAGTGGGATGACTGAGTGAATCCCTTCCCACATATGGAGCAGGTGAATGGTCTTTCCCCAGCATCAAACCGTTGGTGTCTCAGCAGGCCAGCTGGCTGAGTGAATCCCTTCCCACACACAGAGCAGGTGAACGGTCTCTCTCCAGTGTGAATTTGCTGGTGTGTTCGGAGCCTGGATGACTGCGTGAATCCCTTCCCACACTCAGAGCAGGTGAACGGTCTCTCCCCAGTGTGAACCCACTGGTGTATCAGCAGGTCAGATGACTGAGTGAATCTCTTCCAACACTCAGAGCAGACGAACGGTCTCTCCCCATTGTGAATTCGCTGGTGTGTTCGCAGGTGGGATGATTGAGTGAAACCATTCCCACATTCAGAGCAACTGAATGGTCTCTCCTCAGTGTGAATTCGCTGGTGTGTTCGCAGGTTGGCTGACAGAGTGAATCCCTTCCCACACTCGGAGCAGGTGAACGGCCTCTCCCCAGTGTGACTGCGTCGATGGATTTCCAGCTGGGATGGGTAACTGAATCCTTTCCCACAGTCCTCACATTTCCACAGTTTCTCCATGGTTCAAGTGCCCTGTGTCTCTCCAGGTTTGATGATCAGTTGAATCCTTGTCCACACATAGAACACGTATACAATTTCCCCCTGCTGTGAATGGTTTGATGTTATTTCAGGCTGCGTAACTGGTTAAAGCTCTTTCCACAGTCAGTTCACTGGAACACTCTCACTCGGGTGTGTGTGTCTCGGTGCTTTTCCACTCACACTGATGTTTGAAATCTTTTCCCACAGAAAGAACAAACATTTCTCTTTGCACATTCAAAAACGATAATATTCAGGTCCTGATGAATCGAGTGACTCGGTCAGATCTTGATGTGATGTTTGCTTTGAGTTCCCCCTCTGTAAATCCTCCCCTTCCGATACCCTGCAAAAGGGGTTTACAAATGTGATCACTGTAAGAACAGGATAGAAATTCAGAGCAGACAATTCTCATTTCTATGGAACATTATTTCCTATCTTCTTCTCCCAAAGCTGCAAATCCCTGTCCCACACATTCTCCCTCCTCCCTGTGCTGAAGCCAAACAGAGTTTTGGATAATTCTTCCTGTATCTTTTAAACAAATTTGTCCAACTGAAGATAACAATATGTTTCATCATTCACTTCAGTCATTACTCATGACAAAACATTAATCTGAAACTCCCTGACCGACCACACAGAATAGCAGACGTTCACCTTGTGTCCAAAACTTACTATGTGGAGATTTAATGAGTGATTGTGAAGGTGGTTTCTCCAAACCTCCCAGGATTTCCTTCCTTCCTTCTCTCCCTCTCTAACTAAGTTAAACCTGGGATCAGTCTCATGGTCTATTCCGGTTACTGCTTCTCTTCCTGATGACTAATTAACTCCAATTAAATACTGAGAAGACTGAAGACACTGTTTTCAGTCCCTGCTCCAATCTCCATTCCCTAGATACCATCTCCATCCTTCTCCCTGGGAACAGTCTGAGATTAAACCAGTCTGTTTATAAACTCGGTGTTACATTTGATCTCGAGATCAGATTCTGACCTCATATCTGTGCCATCACAAAAATCGCCTGTTTCCACCTCTGTAACATTACCCGCCCTCACCCTGTCTCAGCGCATCTGCTGCTGAAACCCTCATCACTGCCGTTGTTACCTCCAGACTTGAACGATTATCCCAACACACTCCTGGCTGGTCTCCCACATTCTGCTCTCCGTAAATGTGAAGCCATCCAAAAGTCTGCTGTCCATGTCTTCAGTCGTAGCAAGTCCTGTTCCTCTGTCACCCTCTGCTTCCTGACCTGCCTTGGATCCCGGTCAAGCAACAGCTTGATTTTAAAATTCTCATCCTTGTTTTCAAATCCCTCCATGGCCGCGCCCCTCCCTTTCTCTGTAATTTCCTCCAGCCCCACAACCCTACGAGATATCTGCACTGCTTGAATTCTGATAGCTTGTACATTGTCCATTTTAATCGCTCCAGCATTAATGACCTTGCCTTATGTTCCCTCGTTCCCAAATTCTGAAATTCTCTCCCTACACATCTCCCTCTGTCTACCACGTTTTCCCCCTTTAAGACACTTGAGTATTGCCAAAAAAAGAGACATTCTATTGAAACCTTTTCTCTTGTACTCATCAGGACAGGCGCAAGAACATCAAATTTAAAAGATTATCAGTCGGGCTCATAATGGGGCTCACTTATGCTTGCTATAAGCTGCATGTATTCATACACAGGGAACTGTCCACTGCAGACAGAAGGTGCATGTCCAGGGATGGGGCTGTTTGTTGAATTAAACAAAAGCATGGAGGATGATAGCTCTTTGGTGAATACTCCATGGTAATGCCTTGACCAATCAGAGCTAACTGGCCAAACCAGTCAACACCCATTCCTCGTGCAGCATAAATTGTTATTTGCTGAGAAATTTGTTTTTTTTGCATCTGTCCAGAGGAGTGCAACATGAAATATCAGTAATATGTCTCCCTTTTTCAGCAATACTTAAATTCTGTACTGCTGAGTGACTGTGGGTTTATAATTCTATTGCTGCTGATCTAAAACTCCTGGTGAACACACATTTTATGAACGTCTCCCTCGGGCTGTTGCTCATTGTCCCCGTGAGGATGGCGGCCGCGCATGCGCCCTGTAGCATATTGGCCAATCAAGATGGCGGCCGCGCATGCGCCAATCTCCACATTCCCCCTATAAAGATGGCGGCCATTAACTCGGGCCTTTCTCCCGCAGCTCAGAGCAAACCCGTGAACGGTGGCTCCTTATTGAGGGTTTGGGGCCGACACCGTGAGTTTATGAAGCTTCCAAATTCACCCGTCAACCCTATCGCTATTCAAGGGTTTATTTTCGATTCTGCATCCGTACTCGGTCTTTGTTTAACCCGCATTTTAAATCCGCTCGCTCGAGTTCACTTACCGTCTGTCTCCACGGACTGCGCATGTTCCGACTCCAAATGACTGGCGTCAGCTCCGGACCAATAGGAAGAAGGGGCGGGTTTGGATGACCGAACGGGAGCGGCAGGTCCTTCAGCCAATCGGAGTGAGAGGGGCGGAGCCTTTTGGGAATTGAGCATGCGCAGTGTGGGCGGGGGACCAGGATGAAGGCGGTGAATTTTTTCCCAATAATTGATCTAGATTTTTCTTTTCCACCTATTTCCATTATTTTTAAATGTATTTCCATCCATTGTTTTATCTCTAACTTTTAGCCTATTTCAATCCCTTCACCCCACCCCCACTAGGTCTATCTGTACCTTGCTCGTCCTGCTTTCTACCCTTAATTAGCACATTCCTTAGATAATATCACCACCTTCAACACCTCTTTGCACTTTTGTCTGTGACATCTTTTGATTATCTCCACCTATCACTGGCCCTCTATCCAGCTCTACTTGTCACCCCCCCCCCCCTCCCCTTAAACCAGCTTATATTTCACCTCTCTTCTATTTTTACTTAGTTCTGTTGAAGAGTCATTCGGACTCGAGACGTTAACTGTTTCCTCTCAGCAGATGCTGCCAGACCTGCTGAGTTTTTCCAGGTATTTTTGTTTTTGTTGCGGTGGAATTTAAAGTCCAGCGGGTGAGAAAGGGCCGAGTGCAGGAGAGGAATGGAGCCGGAGGGTGGACTGGGAGGGTTCACATAGCCCCGGTGTAGGACTCCAAACCCGGATTAGAAACTCCTGGAGCCCAGTTTATACTGAGTGTTTGAAAACTCCTTTTACAGGGGGTTAGAAGGGGAGGATTTACACACAGCAAACTCAAACCAAGAGAAATATTTGTCTCTTTGGACTGACCTGCTGAAACACATTGAATTCACACTGTCTAGAGGCTGTTCAGTTGCTCACAGTGTGGTAAGAGGTCCAGGACATCATCCAAACTGCTGGGACACCAGCGCATTCTCACTGACAAGAGACCTTTTAATTTAAATGTGAGAAGTCCTTTAAAAGGTGTGGGGAAATTTTCTAGTGCTGTCGGTGGGCTCTTAAACTAATCTGGCATGGGGGTGGGATACTGAGTAGAGGTATAGTAGGGGGTGATGTACATACAAGGATATAAGAAAAAACAAGTCAGTCTGGAAGGCAGGGTGTACATAGTCAAGTTAAGGCACAAGGCAAGGCTGGATGACATTTATTTTAATGTAAGGAGTGCTGTGAGTAAGGCAGATGAGTTGCAGATGCTGATTAACACATGGGGATATGATATCATTGCTATCACGGCGACATGGCTGAGGGAGGGGCAGGACTGGCAGCTGAATATTCCAAGGTATAAAATCTTCAGGTGAGACAGGAAGGGGGCGGAGGTTGTAAAAGAGATGGTGGTGTCACAATATTGATCAAGGAGTCAATTACTGCAGTAAGGAGGGATGGTATCTTGGAAGGTTCCTTAAATCAGGCCGTATAGGTAGAACTTATATAAGTTAAAATCCAAAGGCATTTTATAAGTATATTCAGGGCAAGAGGATAACCAGGGAAAGATTAGGGCCCATCAGGGACCAAAATGGCAATCTGTGTGAGGAGCTGGAAGATGTAGGTGAGGTTTTAAATGAGTACTTTCCATCTGTCTTAACTATACAGAAGGATGATGTGGATATAGAAATCAGGGAGGGGGACTGTGATATACTTGAACAAATGAGTATTGAGAGGGAGGAGGTATTAGCGGTTTTATTGGGCCTTAAAAGTGTATTTATCCACAGGCCCAGATGAGATGTATCCCAGGTGTTGTGGGAGGCAAGGGAGGAGATTGCAGGGGCCCTGACATTAATTTTGAAATTCTCTCTGGTCACAGGAGAAGTACCAGAGGACTGGAGGACAGCTAATGTGGTGCCATTATTAAAGAAGAATGGTAGGGATAAACCAGGGAGCTAATAGGCCAGTGAGTCCAACATCAGTGGTAGGGAAACTTTTGGAAACGTTCTGAGGGACAGAATTAATCCCCACGTGGAGAGGCAAGAATTAATCAAGGATAGTCAGCATGGCTTTGTCAGTCAGAGATCATGTCGAACAAATTTGATTGAATTTTTCGAGGAGGTGACGAGGTGTGTAGATGAGGGTAGTTCAATTGATGTAGTCCACATGGAATTCTCTAAGGCTTTTGACAAGGTCTGGCATGGGAAACAGGTCCAGAAGGTAAGAGCCCATGTGATCCAGGGCAATTTGGCAAATTGGATCCAGAATTAGCTCAGTGTCAGGAGGCAGAGGGTGATGGCCAAAGGTTGTTTTTGTGACTGGAAGCCTGTGTCCAGTGGCGTACTGCAGGGTTGGGTGCTGGGTCCCTTGTTGTTTTAAGTGGACATTAATGATGTAGACATGAATGTAGGAGGTATGATCAGTAAGTTCACCGGTAACACAAAAAAATCACTAGTGTGGTAACTAGCGAGGAGGAAACCCTTAGACTACAGGACAATATAGACGGGCTGGTCAGATGGGCAGAACACTGGAAAATGGAATTTAATCCCAAAACATGTGAGGTGATGCATTTCGGGAGGACTCACTCGGCAAGGAGTACATGATGAATGGTAGGACCCGGGAAGTACAGACCCTTGGTGTGCATGTCCATGGATCCTTGAACATAAGAACTAGGAGCAGGAGTGGGCAATTCAGCCCCTCGAGCCTGCCCCGCCATTCATTACAATCATGGCTGATCTCATTTTGGCCTCAACTCCAATTTCCCTCCCTCACCCCATAACCTTTCAACCCATTACTAATTAAGTCCATGTGGTGAAGATGCTTGCACAATGCTGGTAGGTAAGGAGCTACAGGTTATTCACCCAGCGATGAGGAAGGGACATTGATATATCTCCAAATCAACAACAATTTGTGTTTATATCACACACTTATTGTTATATAGTTTACCAAGACATTTCACAGAAATGTTAGAAACCAAGGAGATACTCGGGCAGGTGGCTAATAATTTGGTCAAAGAGCTCGGTCTGAAGGAATATCTTAAAGGATGCAAATGAGGTAGAGAGGCGGAGAGGTTTAGGGAGGGAATTCCAGAGTCTTGGAAACTGACAGAATGGCAACCAGTGATGGAATTATTAAAATCAGTAATTCTCGATTTTGAGAAGAGCAGATATCTCGGGGGGGATTGTGAGGCTGGAGGAGGTTAGAGATAAGAATGATCACAACCCTGGAGGAAAACAAGGATGAGAATGTGAAAATTTAGGTGCTGCTTAAATGAGTGCCTTAAAATCATTTGTATAGTTTGTGAATGGCTGTTGGCCAAGCACTATTCCTTGCAGTATCCCACAAATAACTGCCTGTCATCCTGAGAATGAGACATTTATTCCGACTCTCTGTTTTCTGTCTGTTCACCAATTCTCAATCTATAACAGGATATTACACCAATCCCATGCACTTGAATTCTGTTTATTGACATCCTGTGCTTTGTTTAGTAACCTTCTCTCTCTGTCTCTCCCACTCCTCTCTCTCTTACTCCCTCTGTCACATTGAGTTCTCCAGCCCAGCGAGTTCTGGATGCTCCATCATTGAATATATTTCCGGCTGAGATGGAGAGATTTTCGATCTCTCAGGGAGTCGCGGGATATGGGAAGTGGGTGGGAAAGTGGAGTTGAAACCCAAATTCAGCCACGATTGTATTGAATGGTGGAGCAGGCTCGATGGGGTGTTAGGACTTCTCTTGTTCCTATTTCGTATGTACTTATGGAAGCCAGAGTCTTGTGTAGGACCAGACCGGGTGGCAGGTTCCCTCCCCTGATGGACATTAGTGAACCAGTTGGGTTTTTATCACGATCCAGCAGTTTTCATGGTCACTTTTTCCCCAGTGCCGGCCCCACAAATTCCCAGATTCATTCAGCTCAATTTCACAACCTGCCTTTGTGTTTTTGCGGGTTCTCTCTCACTCCCTTTTTCTGTTTTAAATCAATTTCACAGGGGATTAGAAGGGGAGGATTTGCAGTTGGGAAACTGAAACTAAACATCACATCAGGATCTGATGGAGTCGCCTAATTCATCTTAAACTGAGTATCTTCAGATTTTGAACATGGAAGGAAAAAGCACCGTTCACAGTGGGGAGACACCGTACACGTGTTCTGTGTGTGGACGAGGCTTCAGCCGATCATCTGACCTGACGGAGCATAAATGCAGTCACAATGGAGAGAAACCATGGAAATGTGGGGACTGTGGGAAGAGATTCAAATCCCCATTGGAACTGGGAACTCATTGGTGCACTCACACTGGGGAGAAACCATTCACTTGCTCTGAGCGTGGGAAGGGATTCACTCAATTAGCCAACCTCATGGGACAACAGCGAGTTAACACAGATGAGAGACCTTTTAAATGCCCACAGTGTGAGACATGCTTCAAAAGTTCTGTGGAACTACAGTCCCATCAACGTGTTCACACTGATGAGAGACCGTTCAGGTGCTCTCACTGTGGGACTGCGTTTAGACGATCATCTGAACTCATCGCACACCAGCGAGTCCACACTGGAGAGAGACCGTTCACCTGTTCCAGGTGTGGGAAGGGATTCACTCAGTCATCCAGGCTGCTGCTGCACCAGAGAGTTCACACTGGAGAGAGGCCATTCACCTGTTCCGAATGTGGGAAGGGATTCATTCAGTCATCCAACCTGCTGCTGCACCAGAGAGTTCACACTGGAGAGAGGCCATTTACCTGCTCCGAATGTGGGAAGGGATTCAGTCAGTCATCCGGCCTGCTGAGACACCAGAGAGTTCACACTGGAGAGAGGCCATTTACCTGCTTCGAATGTGGGAAGGGATTCAGTCGGTCATCCCACCGGCTGAGACACCAGCAAGTTCACAAGTAACTGTCGTGATGGGACTTTGCTCTTAATAACATTCAGGACTGAAGTATGTTCATTATAGTGTGTTTCTGTAGACACTAATAAACTCCAGCCCACTTCGATAAAAGTCAAATAAATCAGCATTGTGTTAAACACAATGCGTTGAACCTTTTTACTATTTTTAACAAGTTAGTACCTTTTTGATGTTAGTAAACTCCAGCCCAGTTACAAATTCTGTATAAAATTGGAATAAATCAGCTTTGTGATGAACAGTTGAGTCGTTTTGATATTTCTAGCACCAGTTAGTTCCTTTTGAAGGGCTCTCCCTCTGCCCTGTCTCCTCCATCCTCACCTCCAGCAACAAGTGTGAGGAGCTCACGGAGCTTCTTTGTCACTAAGATTGAGACAATCTGATCAGCTGCCTCTGCTGCTTCCCTCCCTTTCCCTAGCCCACCGGGATAAACTATCTCTAAAGATCCCCCTTGTCCGAGCCTGAACTCGTGATTAAATGACAAAGGGGATGATGGTGCAAGGCAGCATTGGGTTATAATGAGACAAGGAAATAAACTAATGGGACAAGTGGAGAAACAACAGACAGGCCCAGAGGAGGGATAAATGGTAAAAGAAGAACCATTAGCAGCACCTACTGTCAGAAAAAATGGGAGCAGTGGTTATGATCTGAAATTGTCAAAATGAATGTTGAGTCCAGAAGGATGTAAAGTGTCCAATGAAAGATGGGCTGCTGTTCCTCGAGCTTCCATTGAGCTTCATTGGAACAGTGCAGGAGGCCGAGGTCAGAGTGGGAGTGGGTGGAGAATAAACTGGTAAATGACCAGAACCTCAGGAACACACTTGGAGACTGAAAGGTGATGTTCCACAAAGCAGTTACCCAATTGGGATTTAATCTCCTCAATGTAGAGAAAACCGCGCTGTGGTCAGTGAATAGACAATACTGAATAGCAAGAAGTACCAGTAAATCACTGTGCCCCTTGGAAAGTGTTTGGGGCCCTGGAATGTGGGAAGGGAGGAGGTGGACGGGTGCTGCTGCATCTGCTGTGCTTGAATGGAAATGATTCACAGTGATGTTCATAAGAACAGAAGAAATAGGAGCAGGGTTGGACCAAAAGGCCCCTTGAGCCTGCTCCACCATTAAATGTTCTTCCAGCTCAACTCCACTTTCCCATCCTATCACCATATCCCTTAGTGCCCAAATATTTATGGATTTCCATCTTGAACATATCAAGATGGAGAACAACAGACTCAGTGCAACTATTAATCTGGGAAATGCACAAACAAGGTGCATGTGAATTACAAATTCACCTCTTCACTGCTTGGTAATCATGTTAAATGAGCTTTACACTGGCCCCATGATGGAATCTAGTCATTCTCTGACAGGTATTCTTAATGGTATAATTAGCAAATTTAGAATGAAAAATACCCTCCGCTTCACTGTAAGGCTGAGAGACAACTTTGTAATTGATTCATAATGTCACAGACCAGCTCATTAGATCTGCTCATTTCATCTAATCTTATTTTATGCTAATGGGAGAATGGCTGAAACAGGGGATGGTGAATAACAGCTTAAAACCACAGTCCGCTCTCCCACTGCCATAATGATCCTTACAACATACAGGAATTTGGGACAATGTGACTTTGATGCTCAGATTAGCTCTGTCTCCATATTATAGGAAGGAGTGAATCACTGGGGATGGTGCAAAAAAGATTTACTGGAATGATGCCAGAATTGGAAAATATGTCAAATTCACAAAGATTTAACAGATTGAAAAGTTTTTCTCTGGAAAAGAAAGTGAGGGATGACTTGACTAAGGCCTTTAAGATAATGAAAGGGGTTGACAAGGTAGACAAGTGGAAGAGTTTTCCACTTGTAGATGGTTGAGAATAAATATACATTAGTCATCAATAAATCTAATGCACAATTCATATGCAACTTCTTCAATCAGAGATAAAAGCAGAAAATCATGGAAATACTCAGCACATCCAGAAGAATCTGTGAATTGAGAAATAGAGCTAAGTTTTCAAGTCTGCTCACTGATGCAATGCAGTTCTGATGGAAAGTCACAGCCCTGAAATTTAAATACATCTTTCACTCTCCACAGACACTGCCAGATCTGCTGAAAATTCCAATATTTTGTTTTTTTTTATTGCAGATTTACAGCACCACCTTGCTCTAACTGTGGTTGAGAATATACGGCTCATTCTCAGAAGGGTTTGAGATCCCAGTGTGAGCTGAACACTTATGTTGCAAAATCACACCATGAAATCACACCAGCTGAATGTGGAAATGGATTCACCTCGTTATTCCATTTTCTGACACAGCAGCACAGTCATACCTGTGGGAGACCATTCAGATACCTCATGTGTGCAACCCTTTGCTCACTGCCCACCAACTAACACTCCAGTTTTAGAAGGTCAAAGGATTAGATCCACAATTGCTACATTCCAACTGACAAGACAGAGTTTCAGTCGTCAGAATATGGGGAGAAAAGTCACTTGTCTGCGCCACTGCTGAGACTCCAGTGAGTTCAGATCTAACTGTCAGGGTTTGATCTGTTGTTAATCACACCCAGGACAGAACTATGGTGGATGGGCCGTGCACTATGGTTGCCATATCAATATTAATAATTTTATATATTGGCCCTATGGCGCCAATCATCATCGGATCATAAAACATAATTATCTTATCAGAAAAGGCCTTTCAATGGCGGTATGTTTACCCAGGATTCAGAGGGGGGCAGAATGTGCTGTATGCTCACGTCAGGCGATCCTCGCGCAGGCGCAGTAGCTGACAGTGACTGGTACATGCGCATTGCGATCTCTGATTGGAGCATGCGCAGTACCATCTGTACCTGGAGCTGGTCGAAGACGCTAAGAAATGGCGAACACAGGCGAGTAAAAGGAGCCGGTGAGTGGGGAGGGATGGAAGCGGCGGAGTGGGCGGGGAGGCTTCATGAAGACCCTGTGAAGGTCTGAAATCTTGAATAAGAAGCTACCGATCCTGCAGTTACACCGAATGGAGAGGGGACAATTCTGACCCGCGTCTCCTCTCGGAGACAGGCCCGAGTTAACAACCGCCATCTTCACAGGGGCAATGTGCAGCAGGGCGCATGCGCGGTCATCCTGGTCCAGGTAGCAGGAGGAGAGAATGTTGTGCATTTCTATCCTGGACTGACAGGGATGGATTTTGGAAACTCCTTTTCCAGGGGGTTAGAATGTGAGGATTTACACACAGCAAACTCAAACCAAGAGAAATCTTTGTCTCTTCTCAATTTCTATCTTGGACTGACGGTTAGTGTTTTTGTAAATTTCTGATACTGGATCTTAGAAGTGGAGGGTTGACAGATGGGAAACTCAAATCAAACATCAATTCAGATCTGGCAGAGTCACTCGATTCGTGAAGACCTGAATATCATCGGCCTTTAAATCTGGAAGGTAAACAGTTGGCCTGTCTGTCTGTGGGCAAAGGTTACTTGTAGGAGAAAGAATAATTAACTGGGGAAAGCCAACTTCAATAGAGTGAGAATGGATCTGACCCAGTAAAGTGGAATCAAAGGTTGGCAGGAGAAACTGTAATTGAGGAATGGGCTGCCTTAAAGAGGAAATAGATCAGACATAGTAATGACATATTCTTACAAATGAGGAAGGTGTGGCTAACATATCCACAGCTCACTAAATAAGAGAAGAGATTAAGATGAAGATGAATAAGTCTGCTAACAGAGATATCAGGTGGCTAATAAAACCGAGAGACAGGATAAAGAAAGAATATTCAGAGAGAAATTGGAAAAAGAAAGTAAGAGAAGCAAAGAGAAAGTATGAGAAGAGACTGGCAGCTAACATGGAAGGAAATCAAAACGCTTTCTCTGGCTTATACCTAGTAACAGGCCGGTAAAAGGAGAAAGGGGCTGATTAGGGATTTAAAAAAGGTGATTTACCCATTGGGACAGGGGGTATGGATGAGGTATAAATGAATATTTGGCATCTGTCTTTACCAAAGAAGATGATGCTGCACAGGTAATGGTTAAAGAGGAGGGAGTTCAAACACTTGTGGTGTTTAATATTGATAAGGAGATGGTATTATATAGGCTGTCTGATAAAGTTGACAAGGCACCTGAATTGGATGAGATATATCCAAGGATACTGAGGGAATTCAGTGTGGTAATTGTGGAGGCACCGACCATATTATTCCAATCTTCTTCAGACCCATGAGTGGTTACAGAGGACAGGAGAATTGGAAATCATACACTTTTGTTCAAAAAGGGTGTAATGATAAGCCCAGCAACTACCACACCAGTCTGTTTAGCCTTGGGAGTGATAATTCTGGACAAAATTAATAGTCAATTAAGCAATTGTGGGCTAATTCAGGAAAGCCAGCACAAGTTTGTTAAGGGAAAATCATGTTAAATTAACTTGCTTAAGGTTTTTCGAGAGTTAACAGCGTGGTTGATGAGGGTAATGCTGTTAATGTGGTGTACATGGTCTTCCAAATGGCATTCGATAAAGTGACACATAACAGACTTGTGAGCAAAGTTATAGCTCATAGAACAAAATGGGCAGCAGCAACATGGGTACAAAATTAACTGGGTGACAGGATACAGAGATAAATTATTTTTCAGAATGGAGGAAGGTTGAAAGTGGATTTCCCCAGGAGTCAGTGTTAGGACTCCTGCTCCTATGACCTAGACCTTGGTGTTCAGGCACAATTTTGAAATTTATGTGCACAGACTGTGTAGAAGGTCCTTTCTCTGGTGGACCTTAGTGAACCAGTTGAGTTTTTGTGACAATCCAGCATCTTTCGTGGTCACTTTTTCCTCGTGCCGGCCCCACAAATTCCCAGATTCATTCAGCTCAGTTTCACAACCTGCATTTGTTGGTTCTCTCTCACTCCCTCTTTCTGTTTTAAATCAATTCCACAGGATATTAGAAGGAGAGGATTTGCAGTCAGGAAACTGAAACCAAACATCACATCAGGATTTGATGGAGTTGCACAGTTTATCGTAGCCTGAATTTCATCGGATTTTGAACATGGAAGGAAAATGCACCGTTCACAATGGGGAGAAACCATACACGTGTTGTGTGTGTGGACAAGGCTTCAGCCAATCATCTAATCTGTTAATCACATAAATGCAGTCCCAACAGGGAGAAACAGTGGAAATGTGGGGACTGTGGGAAGGGATTCAATTGCATGGAAAGACATCGGTGCAGTCAAACAGCAGAGGGACCGTTCATCTGCTCCGAGTGTGGGAAGGGATTCACTCGTTCATCCTACCTACTGAAACACCAGCGAGTTCACACTGACGAGAGACCTTTTAAATGCTTGGACTGTGGGAAGTGCTACAAAAGTTCCTGGGAACTGATGTCCCATCAACGCGTTCACACTGATGAGAGACTGTTCAGCTGCTCTTACTGTGGGACTGGGTTCAGACGATCATCTCATCTGACTGTGCACCAACGTATTCACACTGGGGAGAAGCCATTTATCTGTTCCAAGTGTGGGAAGGGATTCACTCAATCATCCAACCTGCTGAGACACCAGCATGGTCACACTGGAGAGAGGCATTTCACCTGTTCAGAATGTGGGAAGGGATTCACTGATTCATCCCATCTGTTGATGCACCAGCGAGTTCACAGTGAGGAGAGACCTTTTTAATGTCCAGACTGCGGGAAGTGCTATAAAAGTTCCGGGGACCTGGTGTCCCATCAACATGTTCACACTGACGAGAGACTGTTCAGGTGCTCTCACTGTGGGACTGGGTTCAGGCGATCAGCTAATCTTATTTCACACCAGCGAGTTCACACTGGAGAGAGGCCGTTCACCTGGTCCGTGTGTGGGAAGGGATTTACTCAGTCATCCAACCTCCTGAAACACCAGCGAGTTCACACAGGGGAGAGACCGTTCACCTGCTTTGAGTGTGGGAAAGGTTTCACTCAGTCATCCAACCTGCTGAGACACCAGCAGGTTCACAAGTAACTACAGTGATTGAGTTTTGCAACTGAACCATGTTTCACTGGGGTCTGTTTCTGCTGATGTTAGTAAACTCCAGCCCAGTTATAGGTGTTAATATTCTGGATAAAAATAAAATCATTAAGCTTTCTATTAAATACATGATGTTGAATCTTTTTACTATCCCTAAGACATTATCACTGATCAGCTGCCTCTGCTGCTTTCTTCCCTTCCACTAGCCCATCGGGACAAACTGTCTCTAAAGATCCCCCATGTCCGAGCTCTGAATCCACATCTTTCTCCAGTTTCTCTCCAATCTCCCTTTCCTGCCCTCTCAGAGCTCACTTTGCTCCTGGTACTGCCCATCTCTCCTTCAAATCTGCCAACATCACCTGTCCTCAATAAAACCAACATTTGACCCCACGATCCTATTAAACTCCCGCTCCAGCTCCCACCTCCTTTCGCTCTCCAAAGTCCTGATCACCTCCCAAATCCATGTCCACATTTCCCAGAACTCCATGTTTAAATCCCTCCAATAAGATCTCTGTCCCTGTCACGGTATCGAAACAGCTCTTCCCAAAGTCACCAATGACACCCGATGTGAATGTGACAGAGGAAAACTCCCTCATTGTCCTTCTCGGCCTGTCCACAGCCTCTAACAACGTGGACCAAACCGTCCTCCTCCAATGCCTCTGCACTGGTGGCCAGCTGGGTGGGACATGATGAAACAATGTACAAACAATTCAAGGGCTGACTGACTTCAAGAAATAACCGGGCAGACAGGGAATGTCACCGTTACAACAAGGAGAGTCCGTGGTTTCAGTGAATGAACTGACGGAAGGGTGTTGTGGAGAATCTAAGACACTAGACATGAGTCAGCTGTGTGATGGAAAAGCAACATTAACGACAAATATGGGGATACAGGAGATCCCCAAAGACATCTCATCGATAGAAGTTTCTCCCATACGTTTGGAGTATTTTGTAGACATTACAGCATTGATCATGATTAAAGAATGAACCGTGTGCCCTTGTTTATAATTTCGATCCTGTACGTTCATGCCTATGTAGAAATGGTCTGTACCCATACCTGGTTCCTCTGTTATTCCCCTCCCACCCCACACCACCACCTCTAACCTTCTCGACTTTCTAGCTCCTTCTCACTGTCTCCCTTTCCATCAAAAATCAGCAAATTGTTATAAAAATCAACGTAAAAATAATGTCTAACCTTGTAATCCCGACATTAGCAAGAAGTCCCCTTATGTCCCCGTTGGACATCTGTCCATTCGACCATACCCTAATCCCTCTGTAAATTAACCATGTCAGTCAGACAAAGCAGAATTATTAACTTGAAGCATACATGTGTTAATGGCACATTACCCCCTTTCAAGGGTTAGGACAGGTTAGGAAGAAGGTTCATATTGTCATCATTCAGAACAACCCAGATTACAAAGGAACAGCTGATCTCAAAGACAACCTCTTGTAGTGTGTGTGGAGGGGGTGTGCTGACTCAGGTTTAAATGGGTTAAATGATATATGTTTTCTATATTAGACAATCACATTAAAATCTGGAACTCAGATGGGGATATGGATTTATGTTAGGTGGGAAGATCTGGATCAGTGTATTACTCCAGGGAGCCTAATGATCAGAGGGACAGTATTTCAGAACTGATTCCTGCGATAGCAGCAATCCCATTGCTGTCTGTGAAAAAGACCAATGGAAATATTTAAAGTGCAAACCATATGTGTGTTGGAGGATGTTGTACACAAGGAATTTGTGAATTATCTGAGGATAATAGTGAGGGGAAAGGAATGGATCTGGAAAGCAGCAGACACTTCATGTTGCTCCAGGAGAAGTGGGGCCTGGTTGTGTAGGTGTCAGGTTTTACACAGCACACAGTCAGCCTGTGGTTTCACCCTGGATGAAGGATCTCTGAATCGTACCATTCACATCACTGGATAAGATTCTCAGGAGCCATGTTGTCTGCTTGGAGAGGAAGGTTTGTGTTATAGCTAATGAGAAGCAGCACAGACAACCACACACAGAGACCCACACACACATTCTCTGTCTGTCTCACACACTCAGACAACCTCTCCACACCCACACACATTTACACACACTTCCACACTCAGGGACACACCCGCACCCATACAAACAGACACATGAGGACACATCCTGTCCTATCAGGTGGACAACACCGACCACAGTGACTAAAACTGGGGATAAAGTATTGGTGCCTGTGAAGAACACTGTTTTTGGCACATTCAAGTCAACATCACCCTCCATAGCCTGTGAGCGGTTTTGACCATCCAATCTCACCCCTTTCTCTGAACATTAAATCTACATTGAATAACATCTGGGACAGAGGCTACAACACAATTAGAACAATGAGCTGTCTATTGCCAGTTTTGGTGACAGTGGGAGGTTGTAAAATTTCAGAACAACATCTGTGGATAATTGCAGCCTCTAATTTCCTCTTGGAATGACTGAAAATGTCAATTCCTCTCATGTTGATGGTCTGTTTGATGAGAGAATTCTGAGACAGGTCACACAGAGAAAGAATATAATGTTGTTTTGACTCTGTATCCAATATTCCATTGAGTTTGTTCATTGCTGCCCCAATATCCTGAGACATGTTCCTATGTTCAAAAGGAACTAATTTGTGTCAGCAATATTAAAAAAGACTCAATACACCATGTGTTTAACACAAATCTGATTGTTATCCAGAATATAAACCCCTATAACTGGGCTGGAGTTTATTACCATCAGCAGAAACAGACCCCAATGAACATGGTTCAGACCTGGATGTGATTCACAGCAAAATCCAATCACTTGTTAATTGTGAACTCGCTGGTGTCTCAGCAGGTTAGCGACTGAGTGAATCCCTTCCCACATGTGAATGGCCAGCATAGGAATGGCCTCTCTCCAGTGTGAATTCGCTGGTGTACAGTGAGTTGAGATGACCACCTGAACCCAGTCCCACAGTGAGAGCACCTGAACGGTCTCTCGTCAGTGTGAACATGTTGATGGGACATCAGTTCACTGGAATTTTAAAGCACTTCTCGCAGTCTGGGCATTTAAAAGTCCACTCGGCAGTGTGAATTTGTTGATGTGTCTGTAGGTGGGATGACTGAGTAAATCTCTTCCCACACTCAGAGCAGCTGAACAACTTCTCCCCAGTGTGAACCTGCTGGTGTCTCACAAGGTTGTTTGAATGGGTGAATCTTTTCCCACACTCGGAGCAGCTGAATGGCGTCCCCTGAGTGTGAGTTTGTTCGTGTCTCAGCAGGCTGGATAACTGAGTGAATCCCTTCCCACACTCCGTACAGGTGAATGGCCTCTCCCCAGTGTGAATGTGCTGGTGTATGGTGAGTTCTGATAAATATATGCTTTCTTTACCACCTGATCCACCTGTCCTGCCACCTTCAGGGACCTGTGGACATGGACTCCGAGGTCTCTCACTTCCTCTACCCCTCCTAATATTCTCCTGTTTATTGTGTATTCTCCAGCTTTGTTTGCCCTCCCCAAATGCATTAGCATTAATTTTCTTTCTTTTTTACAGCTGATTTAAAGTTGCAGATTTTGCTCCGAATATTAAGTTGGGATTGATATTCAAAGTTAGCTATTTAACTGCAGAAACAACTTCAGCTGGGAGTCAGTGAATTAAGAGGAAAGATCCCAGACAGCGGTTCTTCAAGGTACACTGCAGGCCCGACAGCTCAATCAGCTCCACTCTCAGCTCAGGAGAGCTCAACAACTCCACATCCTGTCCACAGGGGAGTTATCCTGGTGCAGTGGGACCAACATTTGTGCTTTAACTAACAGCACCAAAAAAACTAGATTAATCAGTTAGTCTGATTGCTGTTTGTGGAATCTTACTGTGCACAAACTGGCTGTCATGAAACAGGAACAACTTGTATAAAACATCACAAGGTGCTTCAGAGGAGTTTCATAAAGAAAAAACTGACAAGTCACATAGGGCAATATTAGGGTCAATGGACAAAGCCGTGATTGAAGAGGTAAATTTTAACAAACATCTTTAATCAGGAGAGAGAGGTGAAGGGGTGGAGAAGTTGAGGGAGAGAATTTCAAAGCTTCACACCTAGGCACGGCCATAAGTGGTGGAGTAATTAAAATCAGGGATGCCAAAGAAGCCAGGAGGATGAGTGCTGAAATCTAGGAGAGTTGTAGGACTGGAGATTAGAGAGATAGAGAGGGATAAGGCCATGGAGGGATTTGAAACAAGTATGCAATTTTAAAATGGAGACATTGCTTGACCAGGAGCCAATGTGGGTCAATGAGCACAGGGGTGATGGGTGAACGGGATTTGAGGTGAGAACACACAGGCACAGAGTTTTTGGTGATCTCATGATTCCGTGTGGGACGGGGTGAATGTGAGAGCCCGGCCAGGAATGTATTGGAATCATCCAGTCTAAAGGTAACACGGACATGGATGAGGGTTTGAGCAGCAGATGAGCTGGGGGTGGGGTGGAGACAGGTGACGTTATGGAGATTGAAATATCCGGTGTTAGTGATGGTGTGGATATGTGGTCAGAAACTCATCTTGGAGTCAGATATGACACCAAGATTGTGAACAGTGTGGTTCAGCCTCAGACAGTTCCCAGGGAGAGGGATGGACTCGGTAGTTAGGGAACGGAATTTGTAGTGGTGACCGAAGACAATGGCTTTGGTCCTCCCAATTTTTAATTGGAGGAAATTTCTGCTCATCCAGTACTGGGTGTGGGATAAGCAGTTTGAAAGTTTAGTAACAGCGGAGGAATGAAGAGGGATGGTGGTGAGGTAGAGCTGGGTGTTGTCAGTGTACATGTGAAAACTAACACGGTGCTTTTGGATGATGTCACCGAGTGGCAGCATGTAAATGAGAAATAGGAGGGGCCAAGTTTAGATCCTTGGGGGACACCAAGTACAAGGACTTTGGATAGGAAAGGGAGGTTGGAGCTGGGGCGGTAGTTTATGAAGACAATGGGGGATCAGAGATTGTTTTTTTAGGATGGGTGATGACGATGCATTGAAAGGTGAAGAAGGACAGTCCCAGGAGAAAGAGAGAGAACCATTAACAATATCAGCTACATGGAGAAATTAGATGATCAGCAGTTTAGTGGGAACAGGATCAATGGGGCAGGAGGTGGGTCTCATGGACAAGATGAGCGCTGAGAGGGCATGCGGGGAGATGAGAGAGAAACTGGAGGAAGATGTGGGTTCAGGGCTCAGACAAGGGGAACTTTAGAGACAGTTTGTCCCGGTGGGCTAGTGGAAGGGAGGGAAGCAGCAGAGGCAGCTGATCGGATTGTCTCAATCTTAGTGACTAAGAAGCTCCATGAGCTCCTCACACTTGTTGTTGGAGGTGAGGGTGGAGGAGGCAGGGGAGAGGGAGAGCCCTTCAAAATGAACTAACTTGTATTAAAGCCACTAAAAAGATTCAACTCACTGTATTTCATACAAAGCTGATTTATTTTACTTTATCATATATATTTTTTTAATATTAACACCTATAACTGGGCTGATGTTTACTAACATCAGCAGAAACAGACCCCAATGTATATGGTTCAGTCCTGGATGTGACTAACAGGAAAATCCACTCAATGTTCTGAGTTACTTGTGAACTTGCTGGTGTCTCAGCAGGCTGGATGACCGAGACAATCCCTTCCCACACTTGGAGCAGGTGAACGGTCTCTCCCCAGTGTGAGTTCACTGGTGTACAGTGAGTTGAGATGATTCCCTGAACCCAGTCCCACAGTGAGAGCACCTGAACGGTCTCTTGTCAGTGTGAACACGTTGATGGGACATCAAGTTCCCAGAACGTTTGTAGCATTTCCCACAGTCTGGGCATTTAAAAGGTCTCTCGTCAGTGTGAACTCGCTGGTGTGTCAGCAGAGTCGATAATTGAACGAATCCCATCCCACACTCGGAGCAGGTGAACGGTCTCTCCCCAGTGTGAACTCGCTGGTATCTCAGCAGGAAGGATGACTCAGTGAATCCCTTCCCACACTGGGAGCAGGTGAACGGTCTCTCCCCTGTGTGAACTTGCTGGTGTCTGAGCAGGAAGGATGACTCAGTGAATCCCTTCCCACACTGGGAGCAGGTGAATGGTCTCTCCCCTGTGTGAACTTGCTGGTGTCTGAGCAGGAAGGATGACTCAGTGAATCCCTTCCCACACTGGGAGCAGGTGAACGGTCTCTCCCCTGTGTGAAGTTGCTGGTGTTGATGCAGTCCTGATGATCGGGTGAACTCCTGCCCACACTCTGGGCAGGTGAACGGTCTCTCCCCAGCGTGAACTCGCTGGTGTTGTACCAGCCCTGATGGTCGCATAAATCTACTCCCACACTCGGGGCAGGCGAACGGCTTCTCCCCAGTGTGAACTCGCTGGTGTGTCAGCAGGCTGGACGATCGAGTAAATCCCCTCCCACATAGGGAGCAGATGAACGGTCTCTCCCCAGTGTGACTGTGTCAATGAGTTTCCAGCTCAGACGGGAATCTGAATCCCATTCCACAATCCCCACATTTCCACTGTGTCTCCCCACTGTGAACGGTGCTTTGTCCGTCCGTGTTCAATAGGGCGACTCCGTCAGATCCTGATGTGATGTTTGGTTTCAGTTTCCCGACTGCAAATCCTCCCCTTCTAATAACCTGTGAAATTGATTTAAAACAGAAAAAAGGGAGTGAGAGAGAACCCACAAAAACACAAAGGCAGGTTGTGTATTGAGCGGAATGAATCTGGGAATTTGTGGGGCCGACACGAGGGAAAAGTGACCATGAAAACTGCTGGATTGTCATAAAAACCCAACTGGTTCACTAATGTCCTTCAGGGAAGGGAACCTGCCACCCAGTCTGGGCCTTCACAGGACTCTGGTCTCTTTAGGAGCATAAGTAGTAGGATCAAGAGAAGTCCTGACATCCCGTCGAGCCTGCTCCACCATTCAACATGATCGTGGCTGAATTTGGGTTTCACTCCACTCTCCCGCCCACTCCCCATATCCCTCAACTCCCTGAGAGACCAAAAATCTCTCCATCTCAGCCTGAAATATATTCAATGATGGAGCATCCACAACCCACTGGGCTGGAGAATTCTATGTGACAGAGAGAAAGAGAGACAAGGGGATTAGGAGAGGCAGAGAGAGAAGGGGAGTGGGAGAGGCAGAGAGAGAAGGGAAGGAGAGGCAGGGAGAGAAGGGGAGTTGGAGATGCACAGAGAGAAGGGGAGTGGGAGAGGCAGGGAGAGAAGGGGAGTGGGAGAGGCAGAGAGAGAAGGGGAGTGGGAGAGGCAGAGAGAGAAGGGGAGTGGGAGAGGCAGAGAGAGAAGGGGAGTTGGAGAGGTAGGGGGTGAGGAGAGGGTTGTTATAGATCTGCAACTAAACCAGAACTTTGACAAAACTTCCCAAACCCTCAACCTCCACCACCTAGAAGGACCAGGGTAACAGGTGTATGTGAACACCATCACCTCCAAGTTCCCCTCCAAGTCACACACCATCCTGGCTTGTCTGACATCCAGTACTGGATGTACAGAAATTTCCTCCATTTAAATATTGAGAAGATTGAAGCCATTGTCTTCTAGTCCCCGCTACAAACTCCACTCCCTATCCACCGACTCCATCCCTCTCCTGACAACTGTCTGTGACTGAACCAGACTGTTCACAAACATGGTGAAATATTTCACCCCAAGATGAGCTTCCAACCACATATCCACATCATAAGATGTCACAAGACCACCTATTTCCAGCCCAGTCTCAGCTCATCTGCTGCTGAAACTCTCAACCATTCCTTTGTTACCTCTAGTCTTAACGCACTAACTGCCGGCCTCCCACATTCACCCTCCCTGTAATCTTGAGGTCATCCAAAACTCTGCTGCCCGTGTGCTTACTCGCACCAAGTCTTGTTCACCCATCACCCGTGTGCTCACCGACCTACAAAGGCTCCAGGATAAGAAGCAAAATTTTAAATTTCTCATCCGTATTTTCAAATTCCTCCAGGGTCTCACCCTCCCTATCTCTGCAATCCAGCCTCACAACCCTCTGAGGTATCTCAGCTCCTCTAATTCCAGCCTCCTGAGAATTCCTGATTTTAATCGCTCCACCATTGGTGACCATTCTTTCATTTGCCTTGGCCACAAGCTCTGGAATTTCCTCCCTAAACTTCTCCACCTCTCTTTCTCCCTTTTAAGATGCTCCTTAAAACCGACCCATTTGACCAAGCTTTTGGTCACCTGCCCTAATATCTCCTCATGTGGCTCAGTGTCAAACCTTGTTTTGCAACATTTCTGTGAAATGCCTTGGAATATTGTCTTACATTGAAAGTGCGATATAAATACAATAATCTGTCATATATCACTGTTCCTTCATCATCGCTGGGTGTATAACCTGCAACTCCTTACCTAATAGCATTGTGGGAGCAGCTTCACCACACGGACTGCAGCGGTTCAAGAAGGTGAAACATCATCTTCTCCACAGGCGACTGGGGATTGGCAATATATGGTGGTGTCTGTGGAGAAAGAAACAGGGCTAATATTTCAGGCCATGCAGAATGAATTACAGAGAATAAAAATTACACAGAATTTGATGGCCAATATAAGCTCAGAAGTGGAAGAGAAATGGACTATAGCGCAGGAAAGGCAATTCCTGACTATGAAAGATGGGAATGTAAAGCTGGTAATTCATCAGCACATGGTCAGGGTTGGGGAGCGATGGAAACTTCATTTAGACACTGTCGGCATAAGTAACAGTAAAATCCTAAATGGAGCTAAAATACACCCATTATTAGAGACAGAGGAAGTTAGACAATGGCAGAGAGGTGATCAGGGAGGGCAGAGGTGAAACAGAGGAATGGATGAACACGGATTTAGATCCGCAGTAAAGAAGTCACACCAGCCCCTGAGGCATGAAACCTCTTACAGATAACAGAGCACAGCACTAAAGGTCTCGATTGTAGATGAATGGTCAAAAACATGCAGCTCTGAAATAAGTTCAGAGTTTGCAATATTAAACTCTCCTGCTGGATCCTGCAGCTAGAATGATATCAGAAGCACTGGAGTCAGAGAAAAATCTCCCAGTTGAGGAAATACATTGGGAGTGGGGTGACGTCACCCTGTCATTGTCGATGTGTGATGATGTCACAGTGTAATTGTCGATGTGTGATGATGTCACAGACAAACACAGAACATCTAGGTCTGTGCAAACCAGTGATCACCACACATTATGAAGGATGTGGAGGGTCCTCAAGAGGGGGCAGAGGAGATTTACCAGAATGGGTCGAGGGATGAGGGATGTTAGTTGTATGGTTAGTTTGGAGAAACTGGGGTTGTTCGCTTTGGAACAAAGTAGATTGAGGGAAGATTTGATAGAGGTGTACCAGTTTACAATTGGCTTACATAACATAGTTAAAGAAAAGCTGTTCACAGTGTCTGATTGTAAAAGGATTACAGGACTACAGATTTAAGGGATTACAGATTTAAGATTTGAGGCAAGATCTACAGGGAGCATGTGAGGAAAAAATTTTACACAGCGAGTGGCAATGACCTGGAACTCAATGCTTACCCTTAGAGGCCGATAATATCAAGTTCCGATGAATCAAGTCATTCTGTCAGATTTTAATGTGATGTTTGGTTTCTGTTTCCAATCTGCAAATCCTTCCCATTTAATATACCAGGATGTTGCCTGGGATGAAACATTTAAGTTTATGAAGAGAGGTTAGATAGACTTGGGTTGTTTTCGTTGGAGCAGAGAAGACTGAGGGGCGACCTGATCAAGGTGTACAAGATTATGAAGGGCATGGACAGGGTGGATAGGGAGCAGCTGTTCCCCTTAGTTGAAGGGTAAGTCACCAGGGGACATAAGTTCAAAGTGAGGGGCAGGAGGTTTAGGGGGGGTGTGAGGGAAAACCTTTTTACCCAGAGAGTGGTGACGGTCTGGAATGAGCTGCCTGGGAGGGTGATGGAGGCGGGTTGCCTCACTTCCTTTAAAAGGTACCTGGAAGAGCAGTTGGCACGTCATAACATTCAAGGCTATGGGCCAATTACTGGTAAATGGGATTAGGTAGGTGGGTCAGGTGTTTCTCATGTGTCGGTGCAGACTCGATGGGCCGAAGGGCCTCTTCAGCACAGTGTGATTCAGTAATTCTGTGAAAAAGGAGTTTACCAACAATCCATCACTCTCAATCCAGGACATAAATTGAGAAGAGACAAACATTTCTCTTGATTTGAGTTTGCTGTGTGTAAATCATCCCTTTCAAACCTCCTGTAAAAGGAGTTTCCAAAATCCATCCCTGTCAGTCCAGGATAGAAATGCACAACATTTTCTCCTCCTGCCACCTGGAAAAGAGTGACCGCGCATGCGCCCTTCTGCACATTGCCCCCACAACCCCCCCTCCCTATAAAGATGGCGGCCGTAACCCCGGGCCTGACGAAGCGAGAAATCCAGACTTTTTCGGCCCGTTCTCTGCAACCGCAAACCCCGTACCTTGGGGTCTTCAACCTGCACTGTGTCTTTATAAAGCTTCTCTTCCCACTGCGCTGGCTCCATTCCTCCTCACACTCCCACTAACTCTGTTAATTTGCTCCACTCGACATTCTCTCAACCGCGCTGAGCAGCTTCAGTCACAGACCGGCAGTGCGCATGCTCATGAAACAAACCGCAAAGCGCACGCTCCAAGCACCTACAACAATGCGCATGTGCCAGGAACTGCTGTCGTGAGAATAGGGCACATTCTGTCCCGCAGTGAATGCTGGGTGGCCAGTCCGCCATTGAAGGGCGAAAATGAAGGATATCAGCCTATGTCCTGTAGTCAGATACGATGAATGCCATTGGGGCAAGGCATAAAATTGTTGAATCAATTGATACAACGACCAAATTGCTCTGGGCTCCACCATAATTCTCTCCTGGGTGTAATGACCAGCGGAACAAACCCCTGGAGTTAGATCTGAACTCAGCGGAATCTCAGCAGATGGGATGAGTTGGTGGCTTTTAAACCGTCCTTTGCCAGTAGCAATCCTCTGATTGTGGATCAAATCCTTTGAACCTTTAAAGATGGAGTGTTAACATGTGGGCAAACTGAATAATGCCCTTTGCTCACGTGAAGTATCTGAATGGCCTCCCACCGGTGTCATGAAGCTATTAATGTACATAATATTTTGGAAAATAATTTTCTTTTAAAATAGAGGCTTAGTCTGTGGGTTTGTGTTATTTGGATTAAGGCCAGCTAGCCTGGGTGCTTTGATGTGTGCTAGTTTTGAGATGTAAGAGGAATAACGTGCATTTGCATTTTTTAATAGAGCATTCAAGAAGTAGGGTGAAAATGGACACCTACCTAGTAGCTACCAAGCAATATATTTATATTTTTTAATAAAATTGGTATTATGAAAGGACTTTCATTGTTAAAAGGGGGTGTTCAAAGAGGCTGGTGGGAAAATGAGAATTTGCATTCAATCAGTAATGGTAGGTATAACAAGACAATCATTTTGGGTGTGCAGAACAGAGGCAACGTGAGATCAAAAGGCAGCTGCAAGCCTCCAATTGACTCCACAAGGAACAAATGAAAAGAACCTCATTTTGAATTCGTATAGTGAAAATGCTTTGCCTGGTGTCTGGTTAAGTCTATGGGTTGCTGTTGCCTTAATGGAGATTAGTGTGGGAATTTTTCAAAAGTTCTGAGAGTAATAATTTGTAGCCATGTGTATATACATTCTCATCCGTGTAAATTAATAAAATGTTTCATTTTGTTTAATTTAAAACTTCGAGAGCTGATTCCTGAATTTAGGGTCGCATCTCAAACATAACACTTAAAATGATAGGTTGTGACAGATGTTTAAGGTTTCCTTCTGGGAATTTTAAATAACTCCGCTTTACCAACTGCATCAGTCAAAACACCAGCGAGACTGTGTTGCTGTGTCAGTAATTGGGATGATAGGGCGAATCCCTTTCCATTTCCACCTGGTGAACAATCTGTTTACTATGTGAGCTTACCTGCACGTTTTCAGCTCAGACATGGATCTCGAAATCTGCTGGTAATGGGTTCCACATCCTTAACACTACATAAGAACACCGAGCAGGAGTAGACCATTAGGCCCCTCAAGCCTGCTCCGTCAATTAATAAGATCATGGCTGATCTGACAGTAACCTGAAATCTGTACCCCGTCTACCCCCGATAACCTATCACCCCCCTTGCTTACCAAGAATATATCCATCTCTGCTTTAAAAATATTCAAAGACTCTGCTTCCATAGTCTTTTCAGGAAGAGAGTTCCAAAGACTCATGACTCTCTGAGAAAAAAAAAACTTTGCCTCTCTGTTTTAAATGGGTGACTGCTTATTTTTAAACAATGACCCCTAGTTCTAGATTCTCCCACAAGAGGTAACATCCTCTCAACATCCGCCCTGCTAGGTACGCTCAGAATCTTATATGTTTCACTAATCAGGTAAAGAAAAGCAACAGATTGCAGATGCTGGTCATCTGAAATAAAAACAGAAAATACTGGAATTCTCAGCAGACCTGGTAGCCTCTGTGGAGAGATAAACATAGTTTTCATTTCAGGTCTATAATCTTTCATCGGAACTTCATTACATCTGAACTATAAATTATGCCTCTCAAATCAAAGATGCTGCCAGATGTAGTCAAGGAACTCAAAGAGAAAATGAAAATCCGCTTTGCGGAATGGAATCAGAGAATGAAGGGTGAACAGTCCGACTGACCAGAGACAGTCAAGGCACCTTTCCCTTCTTTAAGACGATGGAAAATTGACTCTGATGTTATCTGTGAAATTAACTGATCTGAGACATTTAAATGATTCTCGTTATTGCACATCAGGAATCCAAACCTAATATCGGCTTCGGGACAGTTAAAATACTTGGAAACAGACAATACAGCGAGAGGCTTGAAGGGAGACGACATCGGTTGTAGGAGAGCTGGTTCCCGGTGATATGGTTGGGCCTGCAGTGGGTGGGATCTGACTGTTTCCATGTGTACACAATGAATGACCCAACTTTTATTTTGGAAGCGCAAGACGAATAGAGAGCGATAGTTATCTGTGTAATAGCAATCTGAAGATTTGACTCATTGACATCCTGGTTAGGATACTTTGTAGACTGAACTTGTATAAGTCTCTGAGGTACAATTGGTCAGTGTGTTTTCTTGTTAACTGAAAGGTTGGTGATTCAAGTCCATCCAGGAGTGAAGACTTTACTGTTTTCCCCCCATCAGCATTCATTGTCACGCAGTTCCAGGTTGTCATTGGGTACGTGGGCTACAAGATAATATCCCCAAAACGGTTCCAGATCTACTGTTGTCCAGTGAGCTCCCACACAAACAGCTTTTTGAAAAATATTATTTTTTCTGTCAAATATAGTGAGAAAAGATTTGTACGAACTATGTACCTTCATCTAACCCAGTAGAAATGTAAGAAATTATTGGTTTCAGACAAACCCATCAACGATTCCCTGCTCCTCAGCTCCACCGTGAGTGAGACAGGGAAAAGCAGCAATATTCCGGCCCCGCACTCTTCAATCACCCGCTGCCAGCAGAAAGTGGCGACTGCAGCTTCAATCAGCGGGTTACTGCCGATCCCTGGGACGCAAGATACTCCAACCCGGGCCAAACCTCCAACTACACCGAGCGCAGGCGCAGGAAAATGCAGGTAAATTATATCCTGGTCACTGGACCTCCGAGCAGCATTTACAGAATTCCCGAGTGAGTGAGTCACAAATAAAAATCGCACCACCTTTCCAAGTCTTTTCACTGTAAAATTCCTTCATTGTTTTGAAAATCTGACTGTTGAAGATCTGAAAATGAGCACCATGGGATTTGTGTGATTGAGTTACTTGTTTTCCATTGTTTGTCCGTCAGGTTTGCAATTTAATTTCTGTGGATGTTGAAGATAATCTGATTTCAAAATGAGTTCATAAAACAGATAAATATTAAATCCAGGAACAAATCCTGAGGAAAATAGATCACAATGTTTGGAAGGAGGTGCAGCTAAGAAGTGGAAGATGTGAATGATGTTATTAATGATTGAGAGGAATGCATTGCAACCTTGGGGCTTTTGTAGGGTGATTAACTTACACACTTTGATATTCGAACAAGCTGAGGTATCAGGTTGAAAGCAACAAGTGTCTCCATGTGTGTTGGGATCTGAAGTGGACCTTGATCACTTGCCCAGCTAGCGCAGTCGGTAAAACACGTGACTCTTAATCTCAGGGTCATTGGTTTGAGCCCTACGCTGGGCGCTGTGGGACTTTTAAAATCTTGCTTCTTTCAAAAAGGGGAAAAAAACTCCAACTAATCGCTGCAAGGCAGGCATTCACCATTGAAAGCAACTGGCAGACACCAAATTCAAAGCACTTTCTTGTCCCATCTCTTTCTGCTTCTGTCCCTGTCTCGTGTCCAGCTCCCAGGTCAATTAGCTGCTGGATGCAGACAGAGTCAGTTCGTGGGAAAATAAGATGCAAGGCGATAAGTTTGCGGACAATCTTGCAGGGTAAAGAGACACCAGGATCTCATCTTCCTGATCCTCCCAGATTCTGATTACAGGAATGTCCACAGTGCCTATTATCCACAGTCACACTCGCCTTCTAGTCCGTTTGTACGTTGTACGAGCACGTTCCAGTACATTGTTCAGCTTTGAAATTGTTCATATTTTCACACTGGTTTTCAATGTGAAGAAAGCAGAGCTATGATAAGCTTATGTTGTTCAGCAGATGCACTGCAAGAAGGTACATAAGAGGCTGATGGTAACAGTGCTCTTTGGACGTCGTGCGCTCCAGTGAAGAATTGGCACCATTCATGTGTCGTTCAATTAGTCTCGTGACAAACCTGGTCCTGGAAATGACAAGAAAATTCGCTGAATTTTCTCCGTGTTTTGGTTTGTTAAGAGCCGAATACAAGGTAAGAAAGTACATCTCGCTCGAGTGGGTTAATGAATGGCAGAATGACCCGTGCGGTTGGGAAACATAACATTATAAAAAGTTAGAGAAAAGAAAGAGGCCATTCGTGCTGCTTTCAAAGAGCAGGGTGATTGATCAGGAGTGATAGTTGTCACGGTACAATCAGTAGGGAGCAACATTTGTCCTTCTCCCACCCATATTTTGCCTCGCACCAACATCTCTGGTCAGTGCTTTACAACCAGCCCTACTCTTCAGCCATTCCCTCACTCCGCCTCTGTGTTCTCCACTTGTTCCAAGTGTGATTTTTCCAGCTCCGAGGCGATACTCTCACTCTTCTGCTTCTGGCAGAGCTGCTAAATATTTTCAATCAATAAGTTATCAATACTTGCTTAAACAATTTCTCAAAATCCACAAACCTTCATTCTCTGACCGGGAATCGAACCCAGGCCGCAGCAGTGACAGCGCTAAATTCTAACCACTAGACCACCAGGGAAGCGACCAAATCATTTCTCGAGCTGGCTTATCTATGCTGCTTTTGCATCTTTTTGTTCCATCTCAAATCTCTTAAACCACAAAACTGCCTGTTTATGTTCAACACAAACGACTTCTTCAGCCAATGAAAATAACGGTATCTGTGAGCTGGAACATGAAATTGACAGTGAGGTGAAATAGTCCCACAAGCTGCTCATGTGTAACTTTCAATTTCCAAAACCCTCCACCCTATTCGCTGTTGGTCCAATGGAAGCGCCGATTCCTGGTCAGTTGTCATCAGGGAAACTACCAATAAACTGGACATTTGGCTTTTTTTTTCATTCCCGATCTCTTCACCAGAGAAAACTTTCTCCGACTAAATGTCTTGTTAAACTTGAACACAAGTGACTTCTTCACTAATGAGAAGCACCATTGCTGTTAGCTGGAACATGAAGTCGATACATTCCTACTTTAAGACAGTTCTTAAAGTCTCCCCCTTTGACCGAGCTTTTAGTCCCCTGACTGAATATGTGGCTCGGTGTCACACTTTGTTATATAATGCTCCTGGGGAGCGCCTTGTGACGTTTCATTTGGTTAAAGGCGCTTTATAAATATAAGGTATTGTTGTAGGATATACATGGAAAGGGCCAATCTCTTATTATATTTTTCATGCTGATATTTTTCTTTGTTTTATCCATTCTCTGGATGTGGGCATCGCTGACTAGTTGTCCTTGAGAAGGTAGTGGTGAACTGCCTTCTTAAACCGCTGCAGTCCGTGTAGTGTAGGTACACCCACAGTGCTGTTAGAAAAGGAGTTTCAGGATTTTGACCCAGCGACAGTGAAGGAATACATTATATTTGCAAGTCAGAATGGTGAGTGACTTGGAGGAGAACTTCCCGGCAGTGGCATTCCCATCTACCTGCTGCCCCTGTCCTTATAGATGGTTACGGTCGTGGGTTTGGAAGGTGCTGCCTAAGGAGCCCTGGTGAATTCCTGCAGTGCATCTACAACACTGCTACGGTGCGTCGGTGGTGGAAGGAGTGAATGTTTGTGTATGTGGTGCCAATCAATTGGGCTGCTTTGTCCTGGACGGTGTCAAGCTCCTTGAGTGTTGTGGGTGCTGCACTCAGCAAGGCAAGTGGGGAGTATTCCATCACACACCTGACTTGTGCCTTGTAGATGGCTTTGGGAGAGGCAGGAGATGAGTTACGCATCGCATGATTCCTAGCCTCTGACCTGTTGTTGTAGCTACAGTATTTATATGGCTAATCCAGTTCAGTTTCTGGTCAATGGTAACAACGGGGATATTGACACTGGGGGATTCAGTGATGGTAATGCCTTGAACATCAAGGGGTGATGAATGGATTCTCTCTTGATGGAGATGGTCATTGCCTGATACTTGTGTGGCACGAATGTTATCTGCCGCTCGTCATCCCAAGCCTGGATACTATCCAGGCCTTGCTGCATTTGGACATAGACTGCTTCAGTATCTGAGGAGTCCCGAATGGTGCTAAACATTGTGCAATCATCAGCGAACATCTCCACTTCTGACCTTATGATGGGCGGAAAGTCATTGATGGAGTAGCTGAAGATGGTTGGGCTGAGGACACTACTCTGAGAAACTCCTGCAGTGATGTCCTGGAGCTGAGATGACTGACCTTGAACAAGCACAACCATCTTCCTTTGTGCTTGGCATGACTCCAACCAGTGGAGAGTATTCCCCCCAGATTCCCATTGACTCCAGTTTTGCTAGGGCTCCTTGATGCCACACTCGGTCAAATGTTGCATTGATGTCAAGGGCAGTCACTCTCACCTCACCTCTGGGGTTCAGCTCTTTTGTCGATGTTTGAACTAATGAGATCAGGAGCTGAGTGGCCCTGGCGGAACCCAAACCGGGCATCAGTGAGCAGGTTATTGCTAAGTAAGTGCTGCTTGATAGCATTGTCAGTGACCCCTTCCATTAAATTACTGATGGCAGAGAGTAGACTGATGGGGCGGTAATTGGCTGAGTTAGATTTGTCCTGCTTTTTGTGTACAGGACATACCTGGGCAATTTTCCACAGAGCCGGATAGATGCCAGTGTTATGGCTGTACTGGAACAGCTTGGCTAAGGGCGCGGTAAGTTCTGGAGAACAAGTTTTCAGTACTATTGCTGGAATATTGTCAGGGTCCATAGCCTTTGAAAGTACCCAGTGCCTTCAGTCGCTTCTTTATATCATGTGGGGTGAATCGAATTGGCTGAAGACTGGCATTTGTGATGCTGGGGAACTCTGGGGGATGCCGAGATGGACCATCCACTCGGCACTTCTGGCTGAAGATTGTAGAAAATCTTTTCCACTGATGTACTAGGCTCCCCCATCATTGAGTTTGGGGATATTTGTGGTACCTCCATCTCCAGTGAGTCGTTTAATTGTCCACCACCATTCTCGACTGAATGTCACAGGACTACAGAGCTTAGATCCGATTCATTGGTTGTGGGATCACTTAGCCCTGTACATCATTTGCTGCTTATGCTGTTTGGCATGCAAGTAGCCCTTTGTTGTATCTTCACCAGGTTGACACCTCATGTTTAGGTATGCCTAGTGCTGCTCCTGAGATGCCCTCCTGCACTCTTCACTGAATCAGGGTTGATCCCCTGGCTTGCTGGGTATGGTACAATGGGGGATATGCAGGGCCATGAGGTTACAGATTATGTTCAAGTACAATGCTGCTGTTACTGATGGCCCACGGCGTCTCATGGATACCCAGTCTAGATCTATTCGAAATCTATCCCATTTAGCATGGTGGTAGTGCCACACAACACGATGGAGGACATTGTTAATGTGAAGACGGGACTTAGTCTCCGCAATGACTGTGCAGCAGTCACCCCTGTCAATACTGTTATGGACAGATACACCTGAGGCAGGCAGGTTGATGAGGATGAGGTCAAGTATGTTTTTCCCACACCACTTGCTATAGACTCAGTCTAGCAGCTATGTCATTTAGGACTAAGCCAGCTAGGTCAGTAGTGGCACTACCAAGCCATGCTTGGCGATGGACATTGACATCTCCCACCCAGAATACATTGTGCGCCCTTGCCACCTCCAAGTGATGTTCAACATGGAGGAGCACTGATTCATCAGCTGAGGGAAGATGATACGTGGTAATCAACAGGAGATTTTCCTTGCCCACATTTGACCTGTTTCCAGGAGACTTCATGGGGTCCGGAATCAATATTGAGGAGTCCCAGGGCAACTCCCTCCCAACTGTGCCGCCACCTCTGCTGGGCCTGTCCTCGGTGGGACAGGATATACCCAGAGATGGTGGTGTCTGAGGCATTATCTGTAAGGTACGATTCCATATGTCAGGCTGTTTGCTTGACTAGTCTGTTAGGCAGATGTTGGTAAGGAGTACTTTGCAGTGTCGACAGGGCTGAGATTGCCATTGTCGCTTCCAGTGCCTTGGTCAAATACTGGGTAGTCCGTTCATTCCTTTTATGTGTCTTTGTTACAATTGAGTAGTCATTTCAGGGTGTATTTTAAGAATCAACCACAGTGCTCTGGGCCTGGAGTCACGTGTGGCCAGACGAGGTAAGATTTCCTTCCCTAAAGGTCATTAGTGAACCAGACGGGTTTTAACAGCAATCCACACTCGTTTCACCAATTACAGCGGAAATATCACAGTCGAGGACAAATACAGAGGCAGAGTGTGGGAATGAAAGAGGGAGAGAAGGGCTGTTTGGGATTCGAACCCGGAGTGTTACCCTGGCTCCCATGACTATTAGTCCAGCGACAATACCATTCCATTAGCTTTCCTAATTATTTGCTATGTTTGCATGCTAACCTTTACATCTCAGAGCCCGGCAATCTTTCACCATTTAGATAATATGCTTTTTTATTCTTCCTGCCAAAATGGACAATTTCACATTTGCCCACATTATATTCCATTTACCAGATCTTTATCCATTCACTTAATCTATCTATGTCCCTTTTCAGGTCCTTATGTCAACTCCACAAATTACTCTCCCAACTATCTTTCTGTCGTCAGCATATTTAGCAACCATTCCTTGGGCCATTCATCCAACTCATTTATACACATTGTAAAAAGCCGAGGCCCCAGCACAGATTCCTGTGACATACCACTGATCCTGCCAACAGAAAGTGAGCCATTTTTCTAAATCTCTGCTTCCTGTTAGCTAGCCAATCTTCTATCCATTCCAATCTGTTACCCCCTCCACTATGAACTTTTACTTTCCCCAAAAAACACTTGACGTGTCACTTTATCAAATGCCTTCTGGAAACCTAAGTACAGCACATCCACCAGTTCTCCATTATCCATAATATATGCTAGTTCAAAGAACTCTAATAAATTGGTCAAAGACGATTTTCCTTTAACAAAACCATGTTGACTCTGCCTGATTACCTTGGATTTTTTAATGTTTCCTGCCATAACGTCACTAAAAATAGCACCGAACCTTTTTCTTCTGACAGATGTTAAACTGACTGCCCTGCAGTTTCGTGTTTCCTGTTTCTCTCACTTTTTGAGCCAACGGATTACATTTTTTGTTTCCAATCTCATGGAATCTTGCCCAAATATAGGGAATTTGCAAAATTAAAACGAATACATCAAATATGTCACTCGGCACTTCTTTTAAGATGCTACGATAAAGCCCATCAGGACCCGAGGGTTTGTGAACCCGCACCTCCAACAATATACTCGGTATCACTTCCCTGGTGATTGTAATTTTCTTGAGTTTCCCTCGCTTCAATTTCCTGAGTTACAGATAAATCTGGGATGTTCCTTGTCTCCTCTGAACTGCGCAGGCACCTGGATGGAATGTTATACTGTGACGTCATGCAGCAGCACTTTGGGTCTTTGTTTTGAAGAAATGGAATTCGGCTGTTCTCATTAGGAATGCTGGGGACAGACTGATCAACAATGTCTTCATCAAATAGCACAGCGCAGTAAGAGAGCCTCCCACTCATCCTTTCTATGCCTAAGCTTTTTACAAAGAGCCTCCTCATTCATCCGATTTTCCTTCTTTCTCTGCATAACCCCGATTTCCCCCTCTCAATTCATTCTCCAATTTCACTTGGAAAATACTGATTTAATAAAAATGATATTGAAAGATGAGAAGGAGCTTCTACAGTGCCCAGTCTGCTAAATTCTGCAGCGTTACCAAAGTTTCTTTGACTCAATGACACCAAGAATTGCACTTATGATTATTACATAGTTTTTGAACAAAAAAAGTACTTAAACTGTTGATTTGGATTTAATTTTTTTAACGAAATGTATTCCGATCAAGCATCTCCTCATTTTCTCAGTCGATATATACAATCTTACTCCTCTTGCTGTACAACCTGTTGCAGAGGCTGTTATAGAAAAGAGGGAAAGGTTTGCTACAGCTATACAAAGCCCTGGTTAGGTCACAACTGGAGGACTGTGTATAGTTCTGGGAACGGCACCTTATAAAGGATCAATATTTGCATTGAAAGTTTCAGAGGAGCCGCATTGATTAAGTTGGTGGGTTTTGGAAATAGGAAGTTGAACATCTGCAACAATTACATTGAGGAGACCAAACGCAGACTGGGTGACCACTTTGCAGAACACCTTCAATCTGTCCTCAAGCATGACCCAGGCCTTCCTGTCGGTTACCATTTCAACGCCCCATCCTGCTCTCATGCCCACATGTCTGTCCTTGGCCTGCTGCAATGTTCCAATGAAGCCCAACGCAAACTGGAGGAACAGCACCTCATCTTCCGATTAGGCACTTTGCAGCCTTCTGGACTTAACATTGAGTTGAACAACTTCAGACTATGAACTCTCTCCTCCATTTTCACACTTTTTAAAATCCCTTTATAAAAATGTATTTTATTTACTTATTTTTTATTCATTTATTCGTTATTTCATCCCCCTTTTTATCCCTTTTTAATCCTTATTTCCCAACTACCTCCCTCTCCTCCCACCCCACCCCAATTCCAAAAGCGCCATCTGTTACACGTTCCATGTTGTTTTTTCACGGAGTGCTGACCCTTGTTCTGCTATTCACACCTTCTGCTTTCGTACTTTTATGCAACTATCAGCATCTTCTTCAGCTCTCACCACTGCCATTAACACTCCCTTTTTCTTGTGTCGATGATACGTTTGTCAGTCTCTCCTTAGCTCCCACCTCTCGCTGACCTTCTACCCAGCTTCACCTGCTCTACCCTCCTCGCCCCATCCCCACCCTGCCCCACTTGAACAGTATAAACCCCATCACTTTTTACTTCTCATCAGCTCTGAAGAGGAGTCACATGGAATCGAAAAGTTAACACCGTTTCTCTCTCCACAGATGCTGTCAGACCAGCTGAGTTTTCCCAGCACTTTCTGTTTTCATAATATATAAGAGGTGCTTGGCTAACAAGACGGCAGACGGAGAAAAATGTAGCAAAGACTGAAGTAACTCACTTGGTCGTAAAAGTAATTTTTAAAAAGCAGCAAAGCAGGACATGTTTGAAAAGGTGAGAAAGTTGTCCATTGATTTACAAAGTGACTTGGCTGTGCTTGTACAAGGAAGACAGGAAGTTGTATCAGTTCCTGCAGCAAAATTGATTAGCGTGTTCTTCCATCTGAAAAACCATTCAGTGACGAAACTTCCGATGTTTTTTTTCCCCATCAACACTCATTGTCATACGGATTCGGGTTGTCAATGGCGGCAGGAAAGTTTTCCACAAATGTTGCCAGTTCTAATGTGAGTTTCCAACCAGAGAATCTTCCGCGTGTAAAGGAAATGTGATAACTATTAGGCTACGAAAGCAACATGCAGCTCCTTGCAGAATATTAAACTGTGCTGTCTTATTGCACTGCAGGACCTTGTTTTGTGGAAGTATAATTCGGCGGAAAACCTTAGCCATGCGGCAGAGAAATTGATCTAACATTAGAATCATCAGGTGACAGAACACATCAGCAGCTCATTCAACACCGCACACATGTGCGAACAACCTTACAGCAAATCCGCCCCATTCTTTCCCTCTTTTTTCCCCAGCCATGCATTTTTCAGAAGATCATTCAAAACCTGGAGAAGTATAAATGTCACTTTGTGTTGAGATGATGCATCCTGTTATGATTTAACAACAAAAGGGAACGATGCAACCTTTCCCTACATTTAATACTGTTAATGCTTCTACCACTTTTCGAGCGGGGAAACTTTCCGTGTGTGAGAGACTGTGATCCCTATTACCCTACACAAGCCCTGCAATGTAGCGGGGAAACTTTCCGTGTGTGAGAGACTGTGATCCCTATTACCCTACACAGACCCTGCAATGTAGCGGGGAAACTTTCCGTGTGTGAGAGACCGTGATCCCTATTACCCTACACAAACCCTGCAATGTAAAGAGCCCAATTTAACACACAGAAGGCAGAGAGTCAGGATTTTTCAGGTTGGAAAGACGTAATTAGTGGAGTGCCACAAGGATCAATCCTAGGGCCTCAATTATTTACTATCTATATTAATAACTTGGAGGAGGGGGCAGAGTGTAATGTATCCAAATTTTCTGACGATACAAAAATAGGTGGGAGTGCATTTTGTGATGAGGACATAAGGAATCTGCAAGGGGGTATAGATAGGTTGAGTGAGTGGGCAAAAAACTTGGCAGATGGAGTTGACTGTAGGAAAGTGTGAGGTGATGCACTTTGGACGGAAGAATCAAAAGGCAGACTATTATTTAAATGGAGAGAGACTCCAAAAAAGTGCAGCACAGAGGGATCTGGGTGTTCTTATGCATTAAACACAATAGGTTAGCATGCAGGTGCAGCAAGTAATTAAGATGGTAAATGGAATTTTGGCCTGTGCGAGTGGATGGAGTTTAAAAATCTGGAAGTCTTGTTACAACTGTGCAGGGTGTTGGTGAGGCCACATCTGGAGTACTGTGTACAATTTTGGCCCCCGTATTTTAGAAAGGATATACTGGCATTGGAGGCAGTTCAAAATAGATTCAGGAGGCTCATTTTTAGGATGAAGTACAGCGAAACAGGTTAAGCCTCTATTCATTAGCGTTTAGAAGAATGAGGGGTGATCTTATTGAAACCTACACGATTCTGAGGAGGCTTGACAGGTTCATGTAGAGAAGGCGTTTCCACTCGATCTAGGGAACATAGTTACAGAATAAGGGAGCATTCATTTAAAACTGAGATGCGAAGGGATTTCTTCTCCCAGAGGGTAGTAAATGTCTGGAATTCTCTACCCCAGAGAGGTGTGGAGGCAAGATCACTGCAAGTATTTAAAGGGGAGGTGGATAGATTTTTGAAATATCGGGGAGTTGAGGCCTATGAGGAGCTGGCACGAAAGAAGAGTTGAGGTCTGGGCAGATCATCCATGATCTTATTGAAAGGCTTGAGGGGCCTTTCCTGCTCCTTCTTCTCATGTTCTTATGTTCGTTTGAAACGTGTCAGGGTGAAAGGGGTCGGAAATTAAAATAAAAGGCACAGGTAACATAGATAAGCCAGGTTGTAAAACTTCCCTGTAGCTTCCCTGGTGGTCTAGTGGTCAGGATTTGGCGCTCTCATCGCCGCGGCCCGGGTTTGATTCCCGGTCAGGGAATGGTAATTTGCTGACCTCGTGCAAGCTATGAAAAGGAGTTTCGATAACTCCCATTAGAAAAATGCAGATCACCTTTGCCGGAATCAGTGGCGTGGGAGCTTGAACTTTGCATCAGAGTTGGAAATGTTATCCGGTTACAACCGGTAAGAAACAAAGACAGGGGTGAAGATAGTGAATGAGAGAAGGGCTGTGATTGGCTGCAAAGTGCTGACAATAGAGAGGATGGTGCAAAGCAAAATATAGCGGTAAGAGTGAAGATTTTACCGTTTACATTGACACAAATATCTCCCAGATCTTGTCCCAAATCTCGTGTTAAATGAGGAGGAAACTCCTCGCTCAATCTTCCACTTCTTAGCTGCACCTCCTTCCAAACATTGCAAACTCCCCCTGCATTTTCCATCCTGATATTTTTCTCTGTAACATTTTGATATGAAACTGCACAACTAATGTGAATAAAGTGTGTGATGGGAAAAATGTGTTAACCCCCTCGGGAACTGAACCACATTGACACACACGGAGGAACACACACAGACATGTACACCGAGAGTGACAGAGGGCAAGGGTTTGTCTCTAAGGAGAGACAAACATCCAGAAAGCAAGCATGTCACCAACCTGGCTCGGTTTTTGTTCCCCTACGACAAGTTTCGTGAATGTTTTCGTGAATGAACGGAAATAGGAAAACCCCCTTGGATGCTTTGGTGCTTGGATGGATTTGATTGAATCTAACCCAGAATTAACTCAGTAGACACAGAGTTAAAATCAGGAATAATGAGCAGCGGGAAACCCCAATGGATTTGAACTCCATCTCCTTAACCACTCGGCCACGGCAACTGGCCCTATGAACAGGTTAATGTTGTTGGTATATAAGATGACTACAGCAGAGAGGCGGGCTTTCGGCCCATCTTCTCCGTGCTGGCTGTCTGGAAGAAAACTCAACTACTTCCACTGCCGTGCATTCTCACAAAAGCAATTAATATTTGTATTGCCTCTCCTCCTTCTCCCAGTTAAAATTAAACCCAGTACACGCCCGCATTCACTTTGAGCTGTCACTTTGTCGTCAGAGGAGAGCATTCAAAATGACCAACATGCGAACCACCTATAGCTTTGGCAGCGGTTCCACAAATAATGGAACCTGAATCCAGCGCCTGAGGCCATTCGGCCAGGCTACCTCTCACAACCTGCTGTTTCCCGTCGCCTTGATGTTGTTTCCACTGAAAAAGAACATTAAAAATATCGAAGAAGGAACAGGAATTAGCCATAAGCCTCCTCGAGCCTCCACTCCCACTTAATAAGATCATGTCAGATCCCCAAGCTCAGCACCAATTTCCCATCCGATCCCAATAGCCCTTCATTCACTTAAAGTCCAAACATTTATCAGCCTTCAATATACTCATCGACTGAGGATCCACAGAGCTCCAGGCTACAGAATTCCAAAGATTCACAAGCTTTTGGGTGAAGAAATGTCTCCTCGCCTCAGTCCTAAATGACTGACACATTATCCGGATAATGTGAGCCCAGTTCTAGACGCTACAGCCAGGGAGAAACAGCCTCTCAGCATGTTCACTGTCACTCAGGAATCAATCCAGTGAATCTTGGTTGCACACAGACAGCGAGTGAATGGAGGGAACAAAGAGCACAAAAGTGAACAGAGATAGAGACACAGGCAGAGAGGCTGAGAGAGTTAAAGAGAGCGAGGCAGATATAAAGGGACAAAAAGAGGCAGACAGATGGAGAGAGAGTGGTAGACACTGAAAGGAACAGATACACTTCACCATTCCACATGATCATTAACTTAGATTGACAGACGGAAAGCGAGAAATAAAGACTTACATTTAAACAGAGCCTTTCACCAACTCAGGACAACGGGAGGCCCTTTAGAGCCAATGAAATCTTTTTGAAATATAGTCACTGTTGCAATCTAAAAGCAGAGAGAGTTTGACAAAAATGCTGATTCAGTAGATTAGAAAATTCGATCTTAAGAAATCCATCTCAATGTAGAAACTTTCTTTCGATCTTCCTAAACAGTTCATGGTTTGTTTGATGCAGATTCAGCAGATGTAAATCTGCAGCTGAGTGAATAAATTTCAACTCGGATCTCTGACGAAACAGGGACAAAGCATCCCATTTCTATCAGGTCATCTCTCAGCCTTCTCTTTTCTAGAGAAAAGAGCTTCAGGCTGTTCAGCCTTTCCTGGTGATTCTAACCTACCCGTTCCTGGAACATTTGTGAATCAACTTTTATTTTCCTGTTCCTTCCGACACCCGACAGCAGTAGAAACAGTTCCTAATGTCTGAGTGATTTCAGTTTGGACTATCTGCATTTAAAAATTCATTCTCTCGATGTGTCCATTGCCTTACCCACTGAACCACAAGGACTCGGTGCCTGTCTGTTTAAATGTTGCTCAGTGACAATTTCGATCATCCTCCACTTTGTACCAAAATGACCCTCAGAAGCTGAAAAATCTCCATTCAAAAAAAAGAAAGAAAACTCCTCTTGAATATTTTAAAACTGCTCTTTTTATTCTCTGTACCATCTTAATATGATGCCGCAAAACTAACGTGAATAATGTTTGGATGGTGAAATGGGGAACTGAACCGCATTGACACACACACAGGAATATACACCCAGATTGACAGAGGGCAAGGGTTTGTCTCGAAGGCGAGGCAAACATCCAGAAAGCAAGCATCACACCAACCTGGCTCTGTTTCTGTTCTATTTCTAGCTGTAACTTTTGTGAACGCTTGCAGACAAAAGGAAATTAGAGAACGCTGGGGGTTTTGGATGTTTTTTATTCAACTTAATCGACATTTAATCGTGCAGGCACACTCTAAAATTCAGGAATGATAAGAAGAGTAGTTGTTAGGTTTCCAGCCCACCTGTGGAGACCCCATTAGATTCAAAACCTGTTGCCTTAACAACTCAGTCGCGAATCCAAGCCCCAGATTTGCATGAATGTAGATTGTATAAAATCATATAGACGGCTACATCAGACGGTCATTCAGCATATTGTTCACATGCCGACTCTCAGGAAGAGCAACTCACAGACTGCAATTCCACACCCCGCCTTTTTCCTACAGCAACTCATATTTATATTGTCTCTCCTCATTCCCCCGATCAAAGTAAAACACCGTACACTCCGCTGGGTTTAATGTGAGTTTGTATCTGTTGGTTCAAATGGGACAGCTGCAGATCCTAAAAGGGAGATAAGTTGAACGTTTGGCGACGGTGGGATTCGAACATTTGTTTTTGTAGAGACTGCAGCCTTAATCCAGCGCCTTAGACCGCTCGGCTACGCTATCAAGTAAAAAAGGGTTATTCATAATTTCCTTCACTGGAATTGTCAACGAAAAGAACAGAAGCAAAGGAGCAGGAATGGGTCATTGGGAAACTCGAACCAGCTCTGCCAGTTAACCAGATCATCCTGCACTTTGTAACAAACAGAAATCATCTCCACTGCTAACTTCTTTTTTCAATGTTTCATTATTTCGATGTTTCAAATGATGTTTCTTTTTTTCCTTTGTGACTCTGCGTGTTTACTCAATGAAATGTTGGTAATAGTTAATGAGATTGTATATATTGACTGAGAAAAATGAGGAGATGTTTGGTCAGGGTAAATATTTTTTGATAATTTGATTTGACATCAACGATTTCAAAAAATTTGAAAACTGTCAAAGGTTTCAGAATCCAACTCTTCATGTCATTGGGTCAGGAAAACTTTGTTAACTTTCATACATTGTGCATGGACACAGCAGAAGGCCCTGAACCTCTTTCAATATTGTTTTTTCTTAACGCAGAGTTTTCAAAAGGGAATTGGACTATGACTGAAAGGGAGAAAAAGATCAGGGTTATGGAAAGAGACAAATAAATTGAGATTAACAAAAAAGCCCGTTGAACAAAATTGATACAGATTGATTGTCTGAAAGACCTCTTGTAGAGCTGTGCCATTTGATGATGACATTATTGATCAGTCTGTCTCCAGCATTCCTAATGAGAACAGCCGAATTCCATTTCTTCAAAACAAAGACCCAAAGTGCTGCTGCATGACGTCACCGTTTAACATTTTAGTGATGCCCATTGAGCCTTTGTGCTGTTTCCTGTTTCTGTGGTGCAGTGATTTTCATGCTTGCCCACCACGTGAAACGTTCTCCGGTTTAAAACTGGGCAGAACCATAATCATAATTTGTGGGTTCACGTTGCAGCCACGTGACCTGGTCAGTGTTTATCCCTCAACCAAGAGGACATGGTCTGCTCATCGTGACGTGCCTGGTTTTGACTGTTTCCTGAGCGGTGATTGGCTGCCGTGTTCCCTACATTACAACAATGGCTCCACTTCAATAAAAGCAAAACTGCGGAAATCTGGAAAGGAAAACAGAAAATGCAGGAAAAACTCAGCAGGCCTGACAGCATCTTTTGAGAGAGAAACCTACTGAGTTTTTCCAACATTGTCTGTTCTTATTTCAAAAAGTACTTAATTGGCTGGAAAGTGGTTTGAGACATCCACTGGTCTGGAATAGCGCTATTAAAATGCAAGTCTGCCCTTCTTTAATTTTCTTAAATCCCAGTCCTCTGGTTACTGACCCCCGTCAATGGAAACAGTTTCTCCCCATCTGCTCTATCAAACCGCCCCGTCCCCGTTGCCCCCACCCCCATCACTTTGAGCAGCTCCGTGAAATCTCCTTTTAAACTTTTTTGCTCCGTAGAGGACAATCCCGGTCTCCATAAAATCTCCACAAAACTGAATTTCCTCATCCCTGGACATGATGCAAGGCGGAGGATTGAAATGAGATTTTGGAATGTATTGTCAGTTGGCAGGTGGGAAAATGGAGAAGGAACCAAAATAGAAATCTCAGTCTCCAGCTTTGTGAATCTTCAGATATTCTTTGGGAACCGGAATCAGGGGAGAATGAAGGGTGAACTGTCCGACTGACCAGAGACAGTCAAGGCACCTTTCCCTTCTTTAAGACGCTGGAACATTGACTCTGATGTTATCAGTGAAATTAACTGATTTGAGACATTGAAAGGATTCTCGTTACTGCACATCAGGAATTCAAACCTAATATCGGCTTCAGGACAATCGGAATACTTGGTAACAGTCAAGCCACGCAAAGGCTCGAAGGGGGACGGCACCGGTTGTAGGAGAGCTGGTTCCCGGTGACATGGATGTGTCTGCAGTGGGTGGGATCAGACGGTTTCCATGTATCCACAATGAATTCTCCACTCTTTGTTTTGGAAGAGTAAAACTGATAGAGACAATTGTCATTCCGATAGCAGCAATCTGAAACTTTACCTCACTGATATCCTGCATAAAATCTTCGTCACTCTCTGTGGCGCAATTGGTCAGCGCGTTCGGCTGTTAACCGAAAGGTTGGTGGTTCGAGACCACCCAGGGACGAAGCTTCCCATTTTTTTTCCCCCATCAGCGTTCATTGTCACTCAGTTCCCGGTTGTCATTGGATACTTGAGCTGAATGTCAAGACCCCGGACATGTTGCCGGTTCCAATGTTATCCAGTGAGCTCCCAGGTAAGCGGCTTTTTTTCGAATATTAATTTCAAATATAATGAGAAAACATTTAGACCTACCATGCACTGATATCCAACATACTGGAAATTTATGGATTTATTGGATTCAAACAAACCCATCAATTCTACCCTCTTCCTCAGCTCCACAGTGAGTGAGACAGGGAAGAGCAGAAAAGCAGCAATATTCCGGCCCCGCTCTCTCCAATCACCCGCTGCCAGCAGAAAGCGGCGACTGCAGCTTCAATCAGCGGGTAACTGCCCATCCCTGGGACACAAGATACTCCAACCCGGGCCAAACCTCCCAATACACCGACCACAGGCTCAGGAAAACACAGGTAGATTATATCCCGGTTACTAAACCTCGGAGCAGCATTTACAGAATACCCGAGTGAGTGAGTCACAAATAAAAGTCACACAAAACTTTCTAAATCTTTTCACTGTCAAATTCCTTCATTTTATTGAAAAGCTGACTGTTGTGAATCTGAAAATGAGCACCATGGGGTTTGTGTAACCGAGTGACTTGTTTTCCACTGATTGTCCTTCAGGCTTGCAATTCAATTTGTGTTGGATATTGAAGCGAATCTGTTTGCAAAATGAGGTTACAAAGCAGGTAAATATTGAATCCAGGAGAAAATCCTGAGGAAAATGGATCCCAATGTTTGGAAGGAGGTGCAGCTGAGAAGCGGAAGCTGTGAATGATGTTATTGATGATTGAGTGGAAAGCACTGGGGCCCTTGGTCAATCATCGTGTCCCAGTGGTGAAAACGATGCTTTTAAAATCCACTGGGGATTTCCCAGGAAAGTTCCAATCTTACCGAATGTTCTTCTTATTATTGCTGATTTCAACCAGGTGTCCACAGAACTCTCGGATCAATGGAAGAAAAAACATCCAAAACTTCTCCTGATTTTTGGACTCTAAGGGAATGAAAGGCTCTCGGGATCGGGTGAGAAACTGGTGTTGAGGCTGGAGACCCGCCATGATCTTGTAAAGTGACGGAGGAGGCTTGTGGGGCCTTATGACGTATTGTTGCTGCTTTGCTTCTGTTCTATTTGAGTAGCAATGCTAGGAAAGGCGATGGGCAGTAATAATGAAGCTTGGTTTCAAATACCACTTCCACTGCTGCTAAAATTGCCCGATTGGTCGAAAAAGTGGCAACTCACAGTTAAAGCAGGTGTGCGGTGTTTCACTTTAACAGAAATACTGAGACACAATAAAATATAAATGGCTGTGGAGAAAAGGCGGGGCTGTTGAATTAGCTGTGAAACTTGTGCAGGACAGATATTCACCTCCAGCTCTTTCTGCCCATCCAGGTCAATTAGCTGCTTGATTCAAACGCAGTCAGATGGTGCGAACGTAAAACAGAACGTGATCGGTTTACAGATAGCAACGGACAGAGACACCAGGATCTTCCTGATTCGCCCAAGTACTGATTACAGGAATGTGCACAGTGCCGATTATCCACAATCACACTTCCCTTCCAGTCTTGTCTACGTTGTTCAGCTTTGAAAATGCTCATATTTTCACATTGAATTTCAATGTGAAGAAAGCAGAGCTGTGATAAGATTATATAGTTCAGCAGATGTACTGCAAGAAAATACATGACAGGCAGATGATAACAGTGCTCTTTGGACGCGGTGAGCTCCAGTGCAGGATTGACACCATAAATGTATCGCTCAATTAGTCTCGTGACAAATCTCGTGCTGGAAATGACAAGAAATCTCGCTGAATTTGCTCCGTGCTTTGGTTTCAAACGAGCCGAATACAAGGTAAGAAAGTACATCTCGCTCGAGTGGGTTATAAAATGGAAGAATGACCCGTGCTGTTGGGAAACATAAAATTATAGAAAGTTGCAGCACAGAAAGAGGACATTCGGCCTGGCGTGCTGCTGTCAAAGAGCAGTAGTGATTGGTTGATCCATCAGGAGTGATATTTATGTCAGTGCAAACAGTAGGCAGCAAAATTTGCCCTTCTTCCACCCATATTTTTCCTGGCGCCACCATCTCTGTGGTCAGTGCTTTGCACCCAGCCCTTCTCTTCTCCTTCTTTCACTCCGCTTCTGTCTTTGTTCTCGACTTGTCCAAATATGACATTTCCAACTCTGCGGTGAAACTTCAACTATCACCCCACTGATTCTGGTGGAGCTGTTAAATGGTTTCCATCAATAAGTAATTAATACTCATTTTAACAAGATAAAAAAATCTACATTCCCTGATTGGGAATCGAACCCAGGCTACTGCTGATAAAGTGCCGAATCCTGACCACTAGACCATCGGGGAAGCTATCATCTCAATTTCTCTGTTCCTTTCACCCACTCTAACCTGTCTCTCTCTGAACTTGCTGCACTCAGTTCTCTCAGGTTCAACCCTGACATTGTCATCAAACCTGCTGACAAGGGTGGTGCTGTTGTTGTCTGGCACACTTACCTCTACCTCGCAGAGGCTGAGGGTCAACTCGCAGACACTTCCTCCTACCTGCCCCTGGACCATGACCCCACCACTGAACATCAAGCCATTGTTTCCAGGACTGTTACTGATCTCATCTCCTCTGGAGATCTTCCTTCCACAGCTTCCAACCTCATAGTCTCCCAACCTTGGACGGCCCGCTTATACCTCCTGCCCAAAATCCACAAACAGGACTGTCCTGGCAGACCAATCGTGTCAGCCTGTTCCTGCCCCACGGAACTCATTTCTTGCTATCTTGACTCCATTCTCTCTCTCCCCTTGTGCAGTCCCTTCCCACCTACATCCGTAATTCCTCTGACACCCTACATCATATCATCAATTTCCAGTTCCCTGGCCCCAACCGCCTCCTCGTCACCATGGACGTCAATCCCTCTACACCTACATCCCCCACCGGGATGCTCTGAGGGCTCCCCGCTTCTTCCTCGAACAGAGGCCCGAAAAATGCCCATCCACCACTACTCTCCTCCGTCTGGCTGAACTTGTTCTCACACTGAACAATTTCTCCTTAAACTCCTCTCACTTTCTCCAAATAAAAGGTGTGGGTATGGGTACCCGCATGGGCCCCAGCTATGTCTGTCTCTTTATGGGGTATGTGGAACATTCCTTGTTCCAGTCCTACTCCAGCCCCCTCCCACAACTCTTTCTCCGGTACATCGATGATTGTTTCGGTGCTGCTTCATGCTCTCGCCTGGACCTGGAAAAATTTATTAATTTTGCTTCCAATTTCCACCCCTCCATCACTTTCACATGGTTCATTCCTGACACTTCCCTTCCCTTCCTTGACCTCTCTGTCTCAATTTCTGGTGATAGACTGTCCACCAATATTCATTACAAGCCTACAGAATCCCAGTGCTAACGTGACTACAGCTCCTCACACCCCGCTTCCTGTAAGGACTCCATCCCATTCTCTCAGTTCCTTCGCCTCCGTCGCATCTATTCTGATGATGCCACTTTCAATAACAGTTCCTCTAACATGTCTTCCTTCTTCCTTAATCGAGGTTTTCCACCCACAGTGGTTGTCAGGGCCCTCAACCGTGTCCGGCCCATCTCCCGCGCATCCGCCCTCACACCTTCTTCTTCCTCCCAGAAACATGATAGGGTCCCCCTTGTCCTCACTTATCACACCACCAGCCTCCGCATTCAAAGGATCATCCTCCGCCATTTCCACTAACTCCAGCATGATGCCACCACCAAACACATCTTCCTTTCACCACTCCCCACCCCCACCCCGGCGACATTCTGCAGGGATCGTTCCCTCCGTGACACCCTCGTCCACTCCTCCATCACCCCCTACACCTCAATCCCCTCCCACGGCACCTTCCCATGCAACCGCAAAAGGTGCAACACCTGCCCCTTTACTTCCCCCCCTCCTCACCGTCCAAGGGCCAAAATACTCCTTTCAAGTGAAGCAGCATTTCAATTGCACTTCCCTCAATTTAGTCTACTGCATTTAATGCTCCCAATGCGGTTTCCTCTACATTGGAGAGACCAAACGCAGACTGGGTGACTGCTTTGTGGAACCCCTTCGGTCTGTCTGCGAGCATGACCCAGACCTCCCTGTCGCTTGCCATTTCAACACACCACTCTGCTGTTATGCCCACATGTCCGTCCTTGGCTTGCTGCACTGTTCCAGTGAAGCTCAATGCAAACTGGAGGAACAGCACCTCATCTTCCGACGAGGCACTTTACAGCCTTCCGGACTGAATATTGAGTTCAAAAACTTTAGATCATGAACTCTCTCCTCCATCCCCACCCACTTTCCGATCCCCCTTTCTTTCCAAAAATTTATATATTTTTTTCTTTTCCCACCTATTTCCATTATTTTTAAATGTATTTCCATCCATTGTTTTATCTCTACCTTTTAGCCTATTTCGATCCCTTCCCCCCACCCCACCCCCACTAGGGCTATCTCTACCTTGCTCGTCCTGATTTTTACCCTTAATGTCACCTATTAGCACATTTCTTAGCTAATATCACCACCGTCAACATCTCTTTGTCCTTTTGTCTATGACATCTCTTCTTTGCCTCCGCCTATCACTGCCCCTCTATCCAGCTCAACCTGCCCCACCCCCCACTACCATCTTATATTTCACCACATTTCTCCATTTCCTTAGTTCTGAAGAAGAGTCACACGGACTCGAAACGTCAACTGTGCTCCTCTCCGCAGATGCTGTCAGGCCTGCTGGGTTTTTCCAGGTATTTTTGTTTTTGTTTCAGATTTCCAGCATCCGCAGTATTTTGCTTTTCTCTGAGAGAGAGAAATCAATACGTTTCAGTGAGTTAGACGCTATCTCAGATAGAGATATGACTGACATTAAGTGATTGTGGTGACAAACGTGCCCGTCTTAGCAAAGAAATGGTTGGAATGACATGAATTTCTAAACAAGAGCACACAACAGAATATACTATCAATGAATATTTACGTAATTTGACGATCTGCAGTTACAGTTTGAATAAGGGAAAATAAAATAAAATGAAACATTCTGGTGAAGATACATCTTTCATCTTTGTGGAATGACGCAGCATGATTTCTTTTCACACAGACACACAGAACAGGCGATGTCTCATATGTAATACTGCTGGCTGTAATGAAACTGAATATTAAGAGCTGCGAGGAACAAACAGTCAAAACCTGTAGTTTTAGGCCAAAGTCACAGGCCCATTTCTAACTCAACGCTCACCTTATAGAGACATAGAATAGTGTAGTAAGAACAAAGACAGAGCCTGGTGTGGTAATTACTGAGACAGGGGCTAGTGCAATTTAAGCAGAGACATTACTAGAGAGGCCATCTAATGTTACTTAAGCAAAGACGTGACCTAGTGCACGAATAACAAGGGCGGGGACGAGTGCTATATTATCATAGACAAGGTCTACTGCTGTAATAGCGGAGATGGGTCTAGTGCAATAGTTACCGATACAGGGCCTGGATCAACATCAAGTGAAATAGGGCAGTTATTACAGGGACAGGGCACAGAGTAATTGCTTCCTAGAGAGAGTCTAAGGCCGTAATATCGGAGACTGTCACCAGTGTAAGAGAGACAGACATGATCTCGTGGAGTAAAAACAGGGAAAGGGAGAGTGGAATAGAAGCAGAGACAGAGTTACAAAGACAACGTCTCTGCAAAGACAGGATCCATTTTAATTAAAAAGACAGACAAGCTCGAGTGTAATACAGACTGATACAGAGTCTAGTATAAATTGTTCTGAAATACGGTCTAGAGGAATATAAGTGCAGACATGACTGAGTTTGTTATAAGCAGGGCCGCGACCTAGTGAAACATAAGTGAGACAGTGCCGAGTGCAGTAATAATTGAGACAGGATCTTGTGTAATACGAACCAGCCTGGTGTAGCAATAACACTGACGGGATCCAATTTAAGAAAACTGATACACGGTCTCGTTCAGCTTCACATAATTCAGGGCTCTTTTTAACAACAACTGACGCAGTGACTGATGAATTAAATACCGGCAAAGGTACGAGATTAATAAAAACAGAGTCATGCACTAGTACGGCAATAAGAGAGTAATGGTTTAGGACAATAACAACAGAAACAGGGAATTGTGTGATATGAATGGAGGCATGTATTGTTGCAGCATCACCTGAGACAGGGTCCAGTTTGATAGACACGTGGCAGGTTCTACTGGAGTAATAGCTGAGGCAGAGTCTTGTGAAATGCAAATAAAAATATGTTCTAGTTTTCTATAACCAGAGACAAGCTCTAGTGCAGTGACAACTGGGGCATGGCTTATTGTAACTTTGGTCGAGACCTGCTTCAGTGCAGTCATGACTGAGATAGTGCCAACTGTACTATGGCCATAGTCTAGTACATTAACAACTGAGATTGAACCAATTACAGAAACAACTGAGAGATGACCTTCTCTAATATGATTAGAGACATGTCCTAGTGTAATAGAAACAGAAACGGCATCTAAGTTAATATGAACAGAGACAGTGCCAAATGCAGTAATAACTGAGACCGCGTCTGCTTCATGAGATGTGAGCAATCACGGTTCCACTGCCACCCACTGGTCAATCTTTGCTACTGCAGGTGTTGTGAAAATGTCGATCCCATTTACAAGGGTTAAAATCAGAAATAATGGAAAACGTAGTCGCAAGATTTGAACCTGCGCAGGGCAACCGCAACGGATTTCGAGTCCATCGCCTTAACCACTCGGCCACGACTATAGATGTTGGCAATAGGCCTGTAGTATTTATATGAAGTTATAGAATGATTACAGCAGACAAAGAGGACCTTCTGCCCGCCCTGTCTCTGTCACAACCTAGCCGGGCATGCACGCGCATTATTTCCTATGTGAAAATTCAGGGAGGTCAATGTTGTTTCCTCCTGGAGCCTCAGCTTGTTCCGAATTTCAAACTGTGGAAGGTAATCGACCTACAAAATCCTCGAGGTTGTAATGCCTTCCTCTCAATCATCAATAACATCATTCACATCTTCCACCTCTTTCCAAACACTGCAAACTCCACTTGCATCGTTCATCCTGATATTTTTCTCTTTGACATTTGAATATGAAGTTGCACAACCAATATTAATCAAGGTTGTGTTGGTGAATATGTGTCCATCCCCTCGGGGAACTGAACCGCAATGACACACACAGAGGAACAAACACCGACACATACAACGAGAGTGACAGAGGCCGAAGGAGAGACAAAGACCCAGAAAGCAAGGATGTCACTAACTTGGCCAATTATTGTTCAATTTCAGACTGCTAGTGAATGTTTGCAGATGAACTGAAGTCAGAAACACGGGGGTGTTTGGGTGGTTTTCTTTTTCATTTGACTGATAATTTATTCTGCAGACAGTTTGTGTCAATCAGGAATGGGAAGAAGGGGAGTTGGCACGATTGGAACCACGTGGAAAAACGCCTCAACCACTCGGCCAGGACAACTGGGTAAATGCTGCATGTTGTTTGTTTAACAGAATAGAATGAATACAGGGAGTTCCAGTGAGAGAAGGTCTTCCAGTCCGTGCCATTGCCCCAACTTTTCGCAGTCACCCTGGGATTTACACTGTCTCTCCTCATTCTTCCAACTGAAATACAACACGGCACAGCTCAGCTGCTCCTTCACCGCACGGAGATTTTTTGGGAAGCGTCTCAAATAACAAAGCACCAGAAAGTTTGGCAGCAGTGGGAGTAAAGCCCAAATCACTCGAGAGATCCAAACCTGAACCAGCGGCTGATCCCGCTCGGCCTCACTACCACATTCAGATTAGGCACAAACATTGACACTGAATTAGGATATAAAAAATAATGTTCAGGAGTTGGCCAATCGGCCCCTCGAGCATTCTCAGTTACTTAATAAGATCATCTGAAAACTTCAATCATCCTCCGCTTTGTAACATCCAGAAGTTTAGTTGCTGAACAGTCTCCACTCAAAATAAAGAGAGAAATGTCCTGTTAACTGCTTTTTTTTTGCTGATATGAAGTCAGAGAACTAACATGGATAATGTTTGGGTGGTGAAAATGGGAAACTGAACCACAGTGGCACACACAGAAAATCACAAATATGCAGGTTGTTAAGATTTGAAATTGTGAATATTTTCACACTTTCTTTCAATGTGCAGAAAGTGGAGCTGTGATCAGCTTATGGCTCAGAAGATGCACAGCAAGAAGGTACATAACAGGCTGATGCTCACGGTGCCTGTTTGGACTCGGTGAGCTGTATCTCTGCGATTGAGGCCATTTAAATGTCGTTCAAGAGGTCCGGTTCCAAATGCTGTGCTCGAAAAAGAAAACTCGCTGTATTTGCTTATTGTCTTGAATTCAAAGCATCACATGGAAGATAAAAAAGTTATCTTAACCGTGGTGTTAGGAAACAACAAATGACAGAAAGTTACAGCAAAGAAAGAGGCCATTCGGCCCTGTGTGCTGCTTTCAAAGGGCAGTGTGATTGGTGGATCTGAATATTCAAAGATATTCGTCATTTAGGAAGAATGGGCAAAAAGGAACACGAGGCGGGGTCGCGTTGTTAATAAGGAACGAGATCGGTACATTAGTGAGAGAGGAACTTAGATTGAAGGATCAACCTGTAGAATCAGTTTGGGTGGAGCTAAGAAACAGCAAGAGGCAGCAAACATTGGTGGGAATTGTGTATCGGCCGCCAAACTGTATTGGAGTTTACTTTTACAAACTTCACCAAAGACACGTTTCTTTGACCAAATGGTCTGTGTCGGATGAACACAAGTGTCCTCTTCAGCCAATGAGAAGAACCATTGCTGTTCGCTGGAACATGAAATCGATATTTTCCTCCTTTAAGACAGTTCTTAAAGCCTCCCCCTTTGACCGAGCTTTTAGTCATCAGACCGAATATGTGGCTCAGTGTCACACTTTGTCAGAAAATGCTCCTGGGGAACGCCTTGTGAAGTTTCATTAGGAAAAAGGAGCTTTATAAATATAAGTTGCTGTTGTAATCCATGCACAGAAAGAGACAAACTACTCTTGCCTCTTTCATCCTGATATTTTTCACTGTAACATTGTAATGTGAACTTGTACCACTAATGTGAATACAGTTTGTGCTCGTAAAAATGTGTTCACCTCCTCAGGGAACTGAACCACGTTGACCCACACAGAGGAACACAGACATGTATACACCGAGAGTGACAGATGTCCAAGGAGAGACAAATGCCAGAGTGAAATCATGTCACCAAATTGGCTCCGTTTTGTTTTCCATTTCCGACTGGAGATTTGCAGAAGGCTGACAAATGAACGGAAAAAAGAGAACACGGGTGTGTTTGGATCACTTTCCCTTGATTCAAACGATAATAAGCTCTGTCTGTGCGCCGATAAAATCCAAAATAATGAGAAGCGTAGACGGCAGGATTCGAACCTGCGCGGGGTAACCCCAATGGATTTCTAATCCATCGCCTTAACCACTCGGCCACGACTACTGAACTACCCCGCACTACTATTATTTGTATGAAATCATGCAATGGTTACAGCGGAGAACGTGGTCTTTCTGCCCGTCCTGTCACTGCCATTACCTGACCTTTTCCTCGGAACCCTGCAATTTATGCTGTCTCTCCTCGTTCTCCTGACCAAACTGGGAAAGAAAGAGTGAGAATGATCCAACCCGGCCAATTACCAGCCCATCAGTCTATTCTCCATCATCAGTTAAGTAATGGAAGGTGTCATCAATAGTGCTATCAAGTGGCACAGACTCAGCAATAACCTGCTCACTGATGCGCAGTTTGTGTTCCGTAAGGGCCACTCAGCTCCTGACCTCATTACAGCCTTGGTTCAAATATAAACAAAAGAGCTGAACTCCCGAGATGATTTGAGATCAGCATTTGACCGAGTGTGGCATCAAGGTGCCCGAGCACAACTGGAGTTAATGGGAATCAGGGGGAATCTGTCCGCTTGTTGGAGTCATACCTAGCACAAAGGAAGATGGTTGTGGTTGTTGGAGGTCAGTCATCGTAGCTCCAGGACATCACTGCAGGAGTTCCATAGGGTAGTGTCCTCGGCCCGACCATCTCCAGCAATGAACTTCCATCCATCATAAGGTCAGAAGTGGCGAAGTTAGCTGATGATTGCACAATGTTCAGCACCATACCCGACTCCTCAGATACTGAAGTAGTCCATGTCCAAATGCAGCAAGATCTGGGCAATATCCAGGCTTGGGCTGACAAGTGGCAAGTAACATTCGCACCCCACAAGTGTCAGGCAATGACCATCTTCAACACGAGAGAATCCAAACATCACCCCTTGATGTTCAATGGCATCACCATCACTGAATCCCTCACTATCAACATCCTGGGGGTTCCCATTGACCAGGAACTGGACTGGACTAGCCATATAAATACGGTGGCTACAAGAGCAGGTCAGAGGTTAGGAATCGTGCAACGTGTAACTCACCTCCTGACTCCCAAAATCCTGTCTACCATCTACAAGGCACAAGTTGGGAGTGTGATAGAATACTCCTCACTTTCTTGGATGAGTGCAGCCCCCGCAACACTGAAGAAGCTGGACACCGTCGAGGGCAAAGCAGTCCACTTGACTGGCACCACATCCACATTCACTCCCTTCACCACCGATGCACAGAAGCAGCAATGTATACCATCTACAAGATGCACTGCAGGAATTCACCAAGGCTGCTTAGACAGTAGCGTCCAAACCCACGACCATTACCAGTTGGAAGGACAAGGGCAGCAGATAGATAGGAACACCATCACCTTCAATTCACTCACCATCCTGACTTGAAAATATATCGCCGTTCCTTCACTGTCACTGGGTCAAAATCCTGGACCTCCCTTCCTAACAGCACAGTGGAAGTACCTACACAACATGGACTGCAGCGGTTCAAGAAGGCAGACCACCTTCCCAAGGGCAACTAGGGATGGACAATAAATGCTGGCCCAGACAGCGAAGCCCACATCACGTGAATGAATAAAAAAACAAGATCCAGGTTTACCTGCAAATTATATTGCCTTGAACTTCTGACCAAAGTAAAGCACTGCAAACGTCAGTCCCTGGAGCAAGTCTGACATATTTGCTCGGGTGTGGAACCAGCTGAAGCTTTTAATATTGGTCTTCTTAACACCGAGTTTCCAAATGGGAATTGTTCAATGGCTTGAAAGCGAAAAAAACAGGGCTAAGGAGAAAGAGAAGGAAATTGTCATTAATTATAAAGCTCTTTGTCCAAAACTGACACAGACAGCATGGTGGAAGGTCCTCTTACTGAGCTGTGCCATTTGATGATGACATTGTTGATCAGTCTGTCTCCAGCATTCCTAATGAGAACAGCCGAATTCCATTTCTTCAAAACAAAGACCCAAAGTGCTGCTGCATGACGTCACCGCTTAACATTCCAGACAGCTCCATTGGGCTCTTTACAGCGCAGGGTTTATAGAGGCGAGTGAGGTCATATTCGCTTCACATATGATGGAGCTGCGGTTTGAAAGCTGGCAAGAGCATTATCCAAGCTTGTTTATTTAAGTGAGTGAAAGTTCAATAATTTCCGTTTGTTGTAAATATGAACACGACGGTTGCAATCCTGCTGACTAAAGTTTTCACCATTTTTGATTTTAACCAAATTAACTATCAGTTAATTACAAGGAAACCCATCCAAATACGTCCGTATTTTCTGATTTTCATTCATTTGTCAACATTCAGGAAATTTGCTTTCAGAAATGGAACAAACACTGAGCCAAGTTGGTGACACCCTTGCTTTCTGGGTGTGTGTCTCTCTTTACGCCTCTGTTAATCTCGATGTTTTTCTCTCTGTGTCTGTTCCTCTGTGATTCTCAATGTGGTTCAGTTCCCTCAGGGGGTTAAAACGTTTTTAACGTCGCAAACTTGATTCACATTAGTTGTGCGAATTCATGTTAAAATGTCACAGACAAAAAGTATCAGCATGAAAGATAAAACAGGAGACTGGCCCTTTCTATATATATCCTACAACAACAACTTAAATTTATAAAGCGCTTTTAACCTAATGAAACGTCACAAGGCGTTACCCAGGAGCACTATACAACAAAGTATGACACCGAGCCACATATTCGGTCAGATGACTAAAAGCTCGGTCAAAGGGGGAGGCTTTAAGAATTGTCGTAAAGGAGGAAAGTATCGATTTCATGTTCCAGCTAACAGCAATGGTTCTTCTCATTGGTGAAGAAGTCGCTTGTGTTCAACCTAAACAGACCATTTGGTCGGAGAAAGTTGTCTCTGGAAGAGGTCCGGAATGAAAAAAAAATGTCAAAAGTTGCCTCCATAATCCAAATGTCAAGCCTTATTGGTCGTTTCCCTGATGTCCAGTGACTGGGAATCGGCGCTTCCGTTGGACCAACAGCGAATAGGCTGGAGGGCATTGGAAATTAAAGTTTCACATGAGCAGCTTGTGGGACTATTTACCTCACTGTCGGTTTCATGTTCCAGATCACAGAAACCGTTGTTTTCATTGGCTGAAGAAGTCGTTTATCTTGAACCTTAACAGGCAGTTTTATGGTGAAAGAGATCGGAACTGAAAAACAATAGGCAAAAGCAACGTAGATCAGCCAAACCGAAATAAGTTGGCCTAACGTCCCTGGTGGTCTAGTGGTCAGGATTCGGCGCTCTCACCGCCGCGGCCCGGGTTCGATTCCCGGTCAGGGAATGTCGAGTTATTGAATTTTTTTAGAACGAGCGTTGATCACTCGTTGACTGGAAACGTTTTAAACCCCACCAGAATCAGAGGAGTGAGGGTTCAAGGGCACCTCAAGAGCTAGAAAACATCACACTTGGTTCAAGTGGAATGAAGCAAGAGGAGAGGAGAAGGGCTGGTTGCAAAGCACTGACGATAGAAATGTTGGTGTGAGGCAAAATATGCGTGGGAGAAGAACGAATTTTGCTGCCTACTGTTTGCACCGGCACAAATGTCACTTCTGATGGATCAACCAATCACAACTGCTCTTTGAAACCAGCACGCCCGGCCGATTGGCCTCTTTCTGTGCTGTAACTTTCTATAATTTTATGTTTCCCAACAGCACCGGTCATTCTGCCATTGTATAATCCACTCGAGTGAGATGTACTTTCTTACCTTGTATTCGGCTCTTTTGAAACCAAAACACGGAGCAAATTCAGCGAGTTTTCTTGCCATTTCCAGCACGAGATTTGTCACGAGACTAATTGAGCGACACATTAATGGTGCCAATCCTTCACTGGAGCTCACCGCGTCCAAGGTGCACTGTTATCATCAGCCTGTCATGTACCTTCCTGCAGTATATCTGCTGAACAATATAAGCCTATCACAGCTCTGCTTTCTTCACATTGAAAGCCAGTGTGAAAATCAATTTCAAAGCTGAACAACTGGGAGGGGAGTGACTGTGGATAATGGGCACTGGGCACATTCCTGTAATCAGTATCTGGGAGAACCAGGAAGATGAGATCCAGTTGTCTCTTTACCCACGAGTTATACCCATTCCCATGAACTGACTGTCTCTGCATGAAGCAGTTAATTAACCTGGGGGCTGGACGGGTAGAGGGAGCTGGAGGCGAGACAGGGACAGAAGCAGAATGAGATGCGACATGAAAATGTTTTGAATTTGATGTGTGTCAGTTGCTTTCAGTGATGCTTTCAGTCTTGTAAGTTTCACAGGAGCCGCAGTGATTGGTTGGTGTTTTTTTTTATTTCAAGCAGCAAGATTTTAAAAGTAAAAAGATAAAAGTCTGAACCTTTCCATATATATCCGAAAACAACAGCTTAGATTTATAAAGCGCCTTTACCCTAATGAAACGTCATAGGACGTTCCCCAGGAGCATTATATATCAAAGTGTGACACCGAGACACATATCCGGTCAGATGTCTAAAAGCTCGGTCAAAGGGGGAGGCTTTAAGAACTGTCTTAAAGGAGGAAACTATCGATTTCATGTTCCAGCCATCAGCAATGGTTCATCTCATTGGTGAAGAAGTCACTTGTGTTCAACCCAAACAAACTAATTGGTCGGAGAAAGTTGTTTCTGGTGAAAGAGATCGGGAATGAAAAAGAAAATGTCATAAATTGCCTCCATAATCCAAATGTCAAGCCTTGTTGGTAGTTTCCCTGATGTCCAGTGACTGGGAATCGGCGCTTCCATTGGATCAACAGCGAATAGGGTGGAGGGTTTGGAAATTGAAAGTTATACATGAGCAGCTTGTGGGGCTATTTCACCTCACTGTCAATTTCATGTTCCAGATCATAGAAACCGTTGTTTTCATTGGCTGAAGAAGTCGTTTATCTTGAACCTAAACAGGCAGTTTTGTGGTGAAGGAGATCTGAACCGAAAAACAATAGGCAAAAGCAGCGCAGATAAGCGAAATCAAAAACTGCTGGCGTAGCTTCCCTGGTGGTCTGGTGGTCAGGATTCGGCGCTTTCACGGCCGCGTCCCGGGTTCGATTCCCGGTCAGAGAATGTCGAGTTATTGAATTTGTTGGAATGAATGTTGATTTTTCATTGATTGGAAACGTTTAAAAGCTCCACCAGAGAAGTGAGAGTTTAAGTTTCGCCTCAGAGCTGGAAAACATCACACTTGGTTCAAGTGGAGTGAGGGAATGAAGGAAGAGGAAAAGTTGCAAAGCACTGAGTATAGACATGTTGGTGTGAAGCAAAATATGGGTGGGACAAGTACGAATATTGCTACCTACTGTTTGCACCGGCACAAATATCACTCCTGATGGATCAAACAATCGCTACTGCGCTTTGAAAGCAGCACGCCCGGACGAATGGCCTCTTTCTGTGCCGTAACTTTCTATAATTTTATAGCAACAGCACGGGTCAATCTGCCATTTTATAATTCACTCGAGCGAGATGCACTTTCTTACCTTGTATTCGGCTCTTTTGAAACCAAAACACGGAGCAAATTCAATGGGTTTTCTTGTCATTTCCAGCACGAGATTTGTCACGAGACTAATTGAGCGACACAGTAATGGTGCCAATCCTTCCCTGGTGCTCACCACATCCAAAGAGCACTGTTATCATCGGCCTGTCATGTATCTTCTTGCACTACATCTGCTGAACAATATAAAGCTTATCACAGCTCTGCTTTCTTCACATTGAAATCCAGTGTGAAAATCAAATAAAAAGCTGAACAACTTGGAGGGGAGTGACTGTGGATAATCGGCACTGTGCACATTCCTGTAATCAGTATCTGGGAGAACCAGGAAGATGAGATCCAGGAGTCTCTTTACCCCACGAGTTTTACCCATTCCCACGAATTCACCGTGTCTGCATGAAGCAGCTAATTGACCTGGGAGCTAGACGGGCAGAGGGAGCTGGGGGCGAGACAGAAGCAGAAAGAGATGCGACATGAAAGTACTTTGAATTTGACGTGTGTCAGTTGCTTTCAGTGATGAATGTCTGCCATGTAAGTTTCACAGGAGCCGCAGTAATCAGTTGGTGTTTTATTTAAGCAGCAAGATTTCAAATTAAAAAGATAAAAGCAAATTACTGTGAATGATGGAAATCTGAACCAAACAGAGCCAAACAGAGGCCAACAGAGCACAACAGAGCCAAACCGAGAACAACAGAGCCAAACAGAGCTAAACAGAGCCAAACAGTGCAAAACAGAGCCAAACAGAGCCTAACAGAGCCAAACAGAGCCTAACAGAGCACAAGAGAGCGAAACAAAGCCAAACAGAGTCAAACAGAGTGAAATAGAGCAGAACAGAGCTAAACAAAGCCAAACAGAGCAAAAAAGAACGAAACAGAGGACAACAGAGCCAAACAGAGCCAGACAGTGCCAAACAGAGCCAAACAGAGCCAAACAGAGGAAAGCAGAGCCAAACAGAACCAAACAGAGCCGAACAGATCCAAGCAGAACCAAAGAGAGGCAAACAGAGCTAAACAGAGCCAAACAGATCCAAACAGAGCAAAACAGAGCCAATCCGAGCCAAACTGAGCCAAACAGAGCCAAACAGAGCCAAACGGAGCACAACAGAGCCAAACAGAGCCAAACAATGCCAAACAGAGCCAAACAGAGCCAAACAGAGCCTAACAGAGCAAAACAGAGCCAAACAGAGCAAAACAGAGCCAAAGAGCGCCAAACAGAGTGCAACAGAGCCAATTAGAGCCACACAAAGCCAAACAGAGCCAAACAGAGCCAAACAGAGCACAACAGAGCCTAACAGAGCCAAACAGAGACAAACAGAGCCAAACAGAGCCAAACAGAGCACAACAGAGCAAAACATTGCGAAACAGAGCAAAACAGAGCCAAACATTGGCAAACAGAGCAAAATAGAGTCAAACAGAGCAAAACAGAGCAAAACAGAGCCCAGCAAGAGGACAACAGAGCGAAACAGAGCCAAAGAGAGCCCAACAGAGCACAACAGAGCCAAAATGAGCCCAACAGAGCCAAACAGAGCTAAACAGAGACGAACAGTGCAAAAGAGAGCCAAACAGAGCCTAACAGAGCCAAACAGAGCCTAACAGAGCCAAACAGAGCAGAAGAGAGCCAAACAGATCCAAACAGAGCCAAACAGAGCAAAACAGAGTGAAATAGAGCAAACCAGAGCCAAACAAAGCCAAACGGAGCAAAACAGAACCAAACAGAGGACAACAGAGCCAAACAGAGCCAAACAGAGCACAACAGAGCCAAACAGAGCCAAACAATGCGAAACAGAGCAAAACAGAGCCAAACAGAGCCAGACAGAGCCAAACAGAGCCAAACAGAGCCAAATGGAGCAAAACACAGTGAGACAGAGCCAAACAGAGCCAAACGGAGCCAAACAGAGCAAAACAGAGCAAAACAGAGCCAGACAGATCCAAACAGAGCCAAACAAAGTACAACAGAGTCAAACAGAGCCAGCCAGAGCCAAACAGAGCCAAACAGAGCACAACAGAGCCAAAAAGAGCCAAACAGAGCCAAATAGAGCAAAACAAAGCCAAACAGTGCCAGACAGAGCCAAACAGCGCCAAACAGAGGCAAACAGAGTGAAACAGAGCAAAACAGAGTGAAACAGAGCCAAACAGAGCATAACAGAGCCAAACAGAACCAAACAGAGGAAAAGAGAGGAAAACAGAGCAAACAGAGCTAAACAGAGCGGAACAGAGCCAACCAGAGCGAAACAGATCAAAACAGAGCACAACAGAGCCAAAGAGAGCCAAAGAGAGCCAATCAGAGCCAAACAGGGCAAAACAGAGCCACACAGAGCCAAACCGAGCCAAACAGAGCACAACAGAGCCAAACGGAGCCAAACAGAGCAAAACAGAGCGAAACAAAGCCGAACAGAGCAACACAGAGCCAAACAGAGCAAAACAGTGCCAAACAGAGCCATACAGAGCAAAGCAGAGCGAAAGAGAGCCAAACAGAGCCAAACAGAGCAAATAGAGCGAAACAGAGCAAATAGAGCCAAACGGAGCAAACCAGAGCGAAAGAGAGCCAAACAGAGCCAAAAAGAGCTAAAAAGTGCCAAACAGAGCAAAACAGAGCCACACAGAGCCAAACAGAGCCAAACAGAGCACACAGAGCCAAACAGAGCCAAACAGAGCCAAACAGAGCCAAACAGAGCCAGGCACAGCCAAACAGGGCAAAACAGAGCCACACAGAGCCAAGCAGAGCACAACAGAGCCAAATGGAGCCAAACAGAGCCAAAAGGAGCCAAATAGAGCAAAACAGAGCAAAACAGAGCCAAAACGAGCAATACGGAACCAAACAGAGCCAAACAGAGCAAAGCGGAGCGAAAAAGATACAAACAGAGCCAAAGAGAGCCAAACAGAGCACAACAGAGCCTAACAGAGACAAACAGAGCCAAACAGAGCGAAACAGAGCATAACAGAGCAAACAGAGCAAAACGGAGCCAAACATTGGCAAACAGAGCCAAATAGAGTCAAACAGAGCACAACAGAGCAAAACAGAGCACAGCAAGAGGAAAACAGAGCGAAACAGAGCCAAACAGAGCCCAACAGAGCCAAACAGAGCTAAAGAGACCCAAACATAGCAAAACAGAGCCAAACAGAGCCTAACAGAGCCAAACAGAGCCAAACAGAGCCAAACAGAGCACAAGAGAACCAAATAGAGCCAAACAGAGCCGAACAGAGCAAAACAGAGTGAAATAGAGCAACACAGAGCCAAATAAAGCCAAACGTAGCAAAACAGAACCCAACAGAGGGCAAAAGAGACAAACAGAGCCAGACAGTGCCAAACAGAGCCAAACAGAGCCAAACAGAGCGAAACAGAGCCAAAACAGAGCCAAACAGAGCCAAACAGAGCAAAACAGAGTGAAACAGAGCAAACAGAGCTAAACAGAGACAAACAGAGCAAAAGAGATCCAAACAGAGTTAAACAGAGCCACACAGAGCCAAACAGAGCAAGTAAGATCCAAACAGACTCAAACAGAGCATAACAGAGCGAAAGAGAGCCAAACAGAGTGAAACATTGCAGAACAGAGCCAAACAGAGCCACACAGAGCAAAACGGAGCAAAACAGACCCAAATAGAGCCAAACAGAGCAAAACAGAGAGAAACAGAGCAAAACAGAGCCAAACACAGCCACACAGAGCCAAACAGACTCAAACAGAACATAACAGAGCCAAACAGAGCAAAACAGAGTCAAACAGTGCCAAACAGAGCCAAACAGAGCCAAACACAGCAAAACGGAGCAAAGCAGAGCCAAACAGATCCAAACAGAGCAAAACAGAGCCAAACAGAGGCGAACAGAGCCAAACAGAGCCAAACAGAGTCAAACAGACCAAAACAGAGCCAAACAGCTCCTAACAGAGCAAAACAGAGCCAAACAGAGGCAAACAGAGCCAAACAGAGTCAAACAGAGCAATACAGAGCCAAAC